>NW_012100400.1:0-1143 GCF_000951045.1 Mandrillus leucophaeus
TTTGGAGACAGAGTTTTGCTCTTGTCACCCAGGCTAGAGTGCAATGGTACGATCTCGGCTCACTGCAACCTCCGCCTCCTTGGTTCAAGCAATTCTGCCTCCTCGGCCTCCTGAGTAGCTGGGATTACAGGTGCCCGCCACCATGCCTGGCTAATTTTTTTTTCCTTTTTCAGATGGAGTCTCACTCTGTCGCCCAGACTGGATTGCAGTGGCGCAATCTCAGCTCACTGCGACCTCTGACTCCCGGGTTCAAGTGATTCTCCTGCCTCAGCCTCCCGAGTAGCTAGGACTACAGGCATGTGCCACCACACCTGGCTAATTTTTCTATTTTTTAGTAGAGATGGGTGCCAAGACCAGCTCAGTTTCGGAGACCCTAACCCAGCGTTGCTAGAGGAATTAAAGACACACACACAGAAAAATTAAGAGTGTGGAGTGGGGAATCAGGGGGCTGACAGCCTTCAGACCTGAGAGCCTGGAACAGTTTTACCCACATATTTATTGACAGCAAACCAGTGATAAGCATTGTTTCTATAGATTATAGATTAATTAAAATGGGAAACAAAGGGATGGGCCAAAACAAAGGGATGGACTGTGGCTAGATTTCTGCAGCAGGAACAAGTCCTTAAGGCACAGATCGCTCATGCTATTGTTTGTGGTTTAGGACCGCCTTAAGCAGTTTCCGCCCTGGGTGGGCCAGGTATTCCTTGCCCTCATTCTGGTAAACACACAACCTTCAGCGTGGGCGTCATGGCCATCATGAACATGTCACAGTGCTGCAGAGATTTTGTTTATGGCTAGTTTTGGGGCCAGTTTATGGCCAGATTTGGGGACTTGTTCCCAACAGATGGGGTTTCACCATATTGGACAGGCTGGTCTCGAACTCCTGACCTTGTGATTCACCTGTCTTAGCCTCCCAAAGTGCTGGGATTACAGGCATGAGCCACTGTGCCTGGCCTGCCCGGCTAATTTTTGTATTTTTTTGTAGAGATGGAGTTTCACCATGTTGGCCAGGCTGGTCTTGAACGCCTAACCTCAGGTGATCCACCCACCTTGGCCTCCCAAAGTGCTGGGATTACAGGCGTGAGGCCCCCACACCTGGCCAAATTTTTTTTTCTTTTTCTTTCTTTTTTTTTTTTTTTTTTT
>NW_012100401.1:0-1483 GCF_000951045.1 Mandrillus leucophaeus
CAAGCTCCGCCTCCCGGGTTCATGCCATTCTCCTGCCTCAGCCTCCCAAGTAGCTGGGACTACAGGCACCCGCCACCATGCCTGGCTAATTTTTTGGAATTTTTTTTTTTTTTTAGTAGGGACGGGGTATCACCATGTTAGCCAGGATGGTCTTGATCTCCTGACCTCGTGATCCACCCGCCTCGGCCTCCCAAAGTGCTGGGATTGTTACAGGTGTGAGCCACCGCGCCTGGCCTTTATCGTGGTTTTTAAGATGGAAGGGCTTAAGAAAGGAACGAGAATTACTGTGTTGCCGAACTTGAGGCAGCCTCAAGATGTTTCTGAAAATCAAGGTCTCTGAAGAACACAGATGGTGAGGTTTGTAGTTCTAATTTAATAGATCAGAAAGGAAATACTTAAAATTCTGTAGAGAACCTTCTTATTCTTTTCTAAATTTAATCTCAGGTTTAACCTCAAGGCTGTTAGATCCTTAGCTGCATGTGATGGTGTTCACTTGTAGTCCTAACTTCTTGGGAGGCTGAGGCAGGAGGATCACTGGAGCCCAGGAGTTTGAGGTTACAGTGAGCTATGATGGTGCCAGTGCTCTTTAGCCTGGGAGACAGAATGAGACCCTGACTCAAAAAAAAAGCTATTAGATTCTTTTTTTTTTTTTTTTTTGAGACAGAGCCTCGCTCTGTCACCCAGGCTGGAGTGCAGTGGCGCGATCTCGGCTCACTGCAAGCTCTGCCTCCTGGGTTCACGCCATTCTCCTGCCTCAGCCTCCCAAGTAACTGGGACTACAGGCACCTGCCACCACGCCTGGCTAATTTCTTTTTGTATTTTTAGTAGAGACAGGGTTTCACAGTGTTAGCCGGGATGGTCTTGATCTCCTGACCTCGTAGTCCACCTGCCTCAGCCTCCCAAAGTGCTGGGATTACAGGTGTGAGCCACCACACCCAGCCAATGGTATTTTTTAAGTAACCAATGTGCATACTGATGACCTTGTGATTGTATCCTTGATGTGTTCTGGTTAGTTTGGAAGGCTATATATAGAGTAACTTTCATAGCTGTGTTGTTTATAATGGTATGCAAGACTAATGCTATTGATAGGGGAATGAATGAATGAAGTATGTTTACATAATGGAATATTACATAGCAGAGAAAATAAATATATACATATGCAACAACACAGATAAATCTTAATAATACAATTGTAAATGAAAAAAAAACAAATTTCATTCTTTTGTGTATTTTATTTTTATTTATTTATTTATTTATTTTTTTGAGACAGTGTATCACTCTGCTGCCCAGGCTGCAGGGCAGTGGCACAGTCTCAGCTCACTACAGCCTCTGTCTCCCAGGTTCAGGCGATTCTCATGTTTCAGCCTCCTGAGTAGTTGGGATCACAGAAATGTGCCACCATGCCTGGCTAATTTTTGTATTTTTAGTAGAGATGGGATTTCACCATGTTGGCCAGGCTGGTCTCAAACTCCTGGCCTCAAGT
>NW_012100402.1:0-1649 GCF_000951045.1 Mandrillus leucophaeus
GCTGTGCAGAAGCTTTTTAGTTCTATTAAGATTCCACTTGTCAATTTTTATTTTTGCTACTGTTGCTTCTGGGGACTTAGCCAAAATTTATTTGCTCAGGCTAAGGTCAAGAAGGATATTTTCCAGGTTTTCTTCTAGGATTTTTATAGTTTGGGGTTTCACATTTAAATTTCCAATCCATTGTTAGTTAATTTTTGTATATGATGAGAAGTAAGGGTCTAGTTTTATTCCTCTGCATATGGCTAGCCAGTTAATCTAGCACCATTCACTGAATAGGGAGCCCTTCCCCATTGCTTGTTTTTGTTGGCCTTGTCAAAGATTAGATGATTGTAAGTGTGCAGCTTTATTTCTGACTTTTGTTTCTTGTTTCATTGTTCTATGTGTGTTTTCATACAAGTACTATGTGTTTTGGTTATTAAAGCCTTATAGCATAGGACGAAGTCAGTGTGATGCCTCTGGTTTTGTTGTTTTCACATAGGATTTTTGGCTATTTGGGCTCTATGTTGGTTCTATATGAATTTTAGAATAGTTTTTAATAATTCTGTAAAGAATGATGTGGGTACCTTGACAGGAATAGTTTTGAATCTGTAAATTACTTTGGGGCAGTGTGGCCATTTTAGTGATATTGATTCATGTAAGCCATGAGCATGGGTTTTTTTCCATTTATTTGTGTCATCTCTGATTTCTTTCAGCAGTGTTTTATAGTTCTCCTTGTAGAAATCTTTCATCTCCTTGGTTAGCCGTATTTCTAGATATTTTATTTTCCTTGTGGCTATTCTAAGTGGAATTGTGTTTTGATTTGACCCTCAGCCTGGACATTATTGATGTATAGGAATACTACTGACTTTTGTACATTGATTTTGTATACTGAAACCTTACTAAAATATTTGATAAGTTTTAGTAGCCTTTTGGTGGATTCTTTAGGGATTTTTAGGCATAAAATCATACTGTCAGTGAAGAAACATCAGTTTAGCCACTAAGAATTTATTTATGTGTCTATGAATAATTTATGTAATCATCTTGGGCCTCAGTTTCCCAATATACCTCATAAAAAAGAACAATGAAACCAACAGCTGCTCCTTCAAGAAACAAACAGGATCAATAGACCACTAGCTAGATTAACAAAAGAAAAACAGAAAGTCTTTTGTATGAATTTTTGCATGTCAATTTCATTCAGTTCTTCTTTAATTTTTGTTATGTCTTTTCTTCCACTGGCCTTGGGGTTGTTTGGTTCTCTTTTTTTCCTAGTACCTTTAGGTGTAAAGTTAGATTGTTAATTTCAAATCTTTCTAACTTCTTGATGAAGCCATTTAATACTGTTAGCTTTCCTCTTAACACCGCTTTAGCTGCATCCTAGAGAATTTGGTGAGTTTTGTACTTATTTTCATCAATTTCAAATCAGTTTTTGGTTTTTGTCTTAATTTCTGTGTTTGTCCATGAATTATTCAGGAACAAGTTGTTTAATTTCCACGAATTTGCATAGTTTTTAGAAATCCCCTTTAAATGGATTTCTATTTTTATTGCACTGTGGTTTGAATATGTGCTTGGTTTGACTTCAATGTTTTTGAATTTATTGAAACTTCCTTTATGGCTGAACATGTGGTTGATCTTGGATAATGTTCCATGTACAGATAAGAAAAATGAATATT
>NW_012100403.1:0-1244 GCF_000951045.1 Mandrillus leucophaeus
TTTGGGAGGCCGAGGCGGGCGGATCACGAGGTCAGGAGATCGAGACCATCCTGGGTAACATTGTGAAACCCCGTCTCTACTAAAAATACAAAAAATTTGCCAGGCATGGTGGCAGGTGCCTGTAGTCCCAGCTACTCAGGAGGCTGAGGCAGGAGAATGGCGTGAACCCAGGAGGCGGAGCTTGCAGTGAGCCGAGATAGCGCCACTACACTCTAGCCTGGGTGACAGAGCAAGACTCTGTCTCAAAAAAAAAAAAAATTAAAATTAAAATTAAACTCACTGAGCATCTAACTGGTGTCAAGTAATAAACAGTAAATATTAAATGCGCCTAAGATGAAAGCAAGTACTAACTTTGGAACATTGTTGGGTTTAGCATAAATTTAGAATACAAGAAATGTAACTGATTAAGAACTACTATATTCTACAGCTTTAATAGATGTCTTTAGTCAACATCTGGGGGATGCATTTCATTTGTAAATGTTTAGTATATCTGCTTTTCCTTCACAGTTTATTTTTTAATGTAATATGGTAAAAAAGTTAAAAGTTAAACTAATTTTTTTCCTATTGATTCTTAGACTATAGTCAACTTTATTTATATGCTTTAAATGAGAGGACAGTGTGTTCAATTTTAAAAGTTCTAGAAACATCAGTAAGTATAAGGAAGAAAATAAGTATAAAGTATACTTTTACTAATAAATGTAAAGAAGAAAATAAAGACTGACAATAATTTTATTAGTCAGAGATTACTACTACTTAGAATTCTGTTGTATATTCTTCCAGTTATTTTTTAGTTCTTATATATAAATAATATGTGTTTTTATTTTTCAAAAATGAAGACACATAGACTCTTAAAGCCTCTTTTATTTTAAAATATAAACATTTCATATCAATAAATATAGATCTATGTCATTATAGAATTCCCTATGTCATAATTTACTTCCCCAACCCTTTATTAATGTTTCTGTTATCATGTATAGTGCAATGAGCAACATTTTTTTTTTCTTTTTGAGATGGAGTCTCGCTCTGTTGCCTAGGCTGGAGTGCAGTGGCACAGTCTCGGCTTGCTGCAACCTCTCACTCCCAGGTTCAAGCAAATCTTCTGCCTTAGCCTCCCTAGTACATGGGACTACAGGTGTGCACCAACATGTCCAGCTAATTTTTGCATTTTTAGTAGAGATGGGGTTTCACCATGTTGGCCAGGGTGGTCTCAAACTCCTGACCTCAGGTAATCCACCCACCTTGGC
>NW_012100404.1:0-1212 GCF_000951045.1 Mandrillus leucophaeus
TCTATCCATCCACTCACCTATCATGTATCCATC
Organism: Mandrillus leucophaeus; assembly: GCF_000951045.1. NCBI lineage: Eukaryota > Metazoa > Chordata > Mammalia > Primates > Cercopithecidae > Mandrillus > Mandrillus leucophaeus. The sequence goes on from NW_012100404.1 coordinate 34, forward strand.
TATCCATCCATCCACCTAATATCTATCTATACATCCATCTACCCATCCACCTATCTATCCATGCACCCACCTATCATGTATGTAAGTATGTATGTATCTATTTATCCAGCCAGCCAGCCACTCACCCACCTGTCTATCTATCTATCATCTATCTATCTATCTATCTATCTATCTATCTATCTATCTATCTAATCTATCTATCATCTATCTATCCACCCACCCATCTATCTATCTGTGGCAGTGGTTTGCAACCAAGGAAAATTCTGCCCTTCAAGACACACTACATAACATCTGAGGGCATCTTTAGTTGTCACCACCTGATGGAGGAGATCCTGGCCTCTGCTGTGTGGATCCCAGGGACGCTGCTCAACACCTTACAATGCCCAGGATGGTCCAACCACAGAGAGTCCTCCAGTCTGAAATGTCAGTGAGTGATGCTGACGTTGAGAAACTCTGACATCAAGGTAATGCCTGGGCATAAGAGATTCTATCTGTCTGTCTATTTAATTATCAATCGTCTATCAATGCATCAATCATCTGTCCTCCTTTCAATCTATCATATCCTATCTATGCAGCTATCTATCCTGTTTATCATCTGTGTCTCTCTCTATCATCTATCTAGCATCTATTTACCTATCATTTATCATCTCTGTATCTCTTTATCAATAATCTTTATCCGTGTATCATCTATCTATATCTATCCAGCTATCGCTATCATTTATCTGTCTATGACAGTGGTTTTCAACTGGAGGTGATTTTTCTCCCTTGGGGTCACTGGGGAATATCTGAGGACAGCTTCGTTTGTCACAACTGTGGGGGTGCTCCTGGTACCTGGTGGGTGGAGCCCAGGGGCGCCCCGCAACTCCCTACAGCGAACAGGACAGCCCCTCCCCAGAGAATCCTCCAGCCCACACATGCCAGCAGTGCTGAGGCCGAGAAACGTTTCAGAAAATGAAAGCATCTTAAGACACTCAATTTTTGATGCAAAAACAACAAACTTGGTGATACCTTCCCCCTCGCCCCCGAAAGTGGAAGTTTCAGCACAAAACTGTCACCGAAGCAGCCTCTGTGTCTCAAAAGTTCAACTTACAATCCCCATGACCTTGGAGTCACCGCCCTCGCTGGAAGGTACCATTTCCGGGCAAGTGGGTCACCGCCCTCGCTGGAAGGTACCATTTC
>NW_012100405.1:0-1231 GCF_000951045.1 Mandrillus leucophaeus
AACTCCTGACCTCAGGCAGTCCGCCCTCCTCAGCCTCCCAAAGTGCTGGGATCACAGGTGTGAGCCACCGTCCCAGCCCAAACTTCCCCTATGTCTTTTTATCAACTTAAATTGAGCAAGTAGATACTCATTAAGTGACTTGGAGCAGGTGTCTTTTCTATTGCAAGAACTTTCACTAAGATCTGCTTCAGCAGCCTGTTAAAATTTTTTTATCACGGCCAGGTGCGGTGGCTCACGCCTGTAATCCCAGCACTCTGGGAGGCCTAGACGGGTGGATCATGAGGTCAAGAGATCAAGACCATCCTGGCCAAAATGGTGAAACCCCATCTCTACTAAAAATACAAAAATTAAGGCCGGGTGTGGTGGTTCACGCCTGTAATCTCAATACTTTGGGAGGCCCAGGTGGGCTGGTCAGGAGATCGAGACCATCCTGGCTAACACGATGAAACCCCTGTCTCTACTAAAAATACAGAAAAATTAGCTGGGGCATGGTGGTGAGCGCCTGTAGTCCCAGTGACTCCAGAGGCTGAGGCAGGAGAATGGCGTGAACCCAGGAGGTGGAGCTTGCAGTGAGTCGAGATCGTGCCACTGCACTCCATCCTGGGCGACAGAGCGAGACTCCGTCTCAAAAAAAACAAAACAACAACAACAACAACAACAACAACAAACAGAATAAAATCATGATAAGGGCTATGAAAGAAGCAAAATGGGAAGGGGGAGCCTGCAGGGAGCTGGATCCTCTGAACCCCAGAGGGAAGAAAGAGATTGATGTGTGTGAGAACTGACAGGAGGGGTTCAGAACAGGGAGAAGAGTGGAGATCCACTTTACAAGGCGGTGGCAGTCGTCCAGGTATGGGGCTGGCGAGTGGGAGTGGGAATAGAGGAAAGTAGAGAGGTTCAAGGCCCAAAGGCTTGCTGAATCATAGTCAACGGTGGAAAATTCAGCGCTCTCCCCTAAGAGCAGGAACCAAACAAGAATGCTCACTTTCACCACTTCCATTCAACATTGTCCTGGAAGTTTTAGGCATGCCAATCAGGCAACATCATATTATATTAAAAAGAAGCAAAAGGCATCCAAGTTGAAAAGAAAGAAGTAGGCCGGGCGCGGTGGCTCACGCCTGTAATCCCAGCACTTTGGGAAGCTGAGGCAGGCGGATCATGAGGTCAGGAGATAGAGACCATCCTGGCCAACACGGTGAAACCCCATCTCTACTAAAAATGCAAAAAATTA
>NW_012100406.1:0-1407 GCF_000951045.1 Mandrillus leucophaeus
TGTTGTTAGAAACTACAATAACCAATATAAAAAATACAATAGAATTTTTTAGACCAGTTTTCAATAGAATGGGCTAAAAAGCAGATTTGAAGTGGGAGAAAAAAGGCATCAGAAAGCTTGAAAATAGACCTATAGAGATTATGCATTTTGAAGAGTAAAAATAAATGAAGAATGAAGAAAACAAGGAAAAGAGACTCAGATGAACATATATATCAGAAGGAAAAGAGAAGGCAAAAGAGAACATAACAATATTTAAAAAATAATAACGAAAAACTTACAAAATTTGATGAACAATTTAATATACATATCCAAGAAGTTCAACAGACTCCAAAACAAATTAAAACAAAGAGATCCACAACAAAGCACAGCATTACCAAAATTTTGAAAGCCAAAGCAAAGAGAAAAATCTTGAAATTATCAAGAGAAATATCACTTAATACATACAAGTCTTAAATGAGGTACAAGAAACCTCAATAAGGATAACAGCTGACTTCTCATCAGAAACAATGGATGCCAATAATCTAGGAGAATGGCATGTTCCAAGTGCTGAAAGAGAGAAAACAAATGTCCAGGGAGGACCTTATATTCAAGGAAATTATTATTAACAATGAAAGCAAAATAAACAGATAAGTAAGACTGATAATTTGCAGTTAACACACCTGCTTTAGAGAAAATACTAAAGGAAATTCGTCAAACTGAAAGCAGGTTATACCAGATATAATTTATGTCACATAAAGAAGAAAAGAACATGGTAAATGTAATTATGTAATTACAGAAGACAGTTTAAATCAATATTTATTTTCATTTATTTTAACTGATTTGAAAAGTAAATATGGAAAACAATATGTATATATTTTGTAGTTGGGTCTATAACATAGAAATGTATGTATGACATAAACATCACATAGGAGTTGAAGGGGAGCAAAGCTATGTTGGAGGAAGAAAGTAACACCTGAGAGTAGCTTGAATCCACAGATCAAATCAAGGGAACCAAAAATGATCAATAATAAATGATCAGTAGTATATACTTGATCTTCTTTCTTCTCACAACTTATTTAAAAGACTTAAAACTATATAAAAGTCATAATTATAATAACATACTATTATGGATATAATATATAATATATATACTATCTATGAGGATAAAATGTGAATAACAATTTTGGCACAAAACAAAGGAAAAGGAAATACGAATGTATAGCATTTATGTTTCTATATCTTACTGGATCTAAATTACTATAAATCTAACAGAACTTAATAAGGAAATAGTTCAAAAGTATACTGAGTAAATCATTAAAGAAATTAAAATGTTACACTAGAAAATCTTAACACATGCAAATGAAAGCAATAAAGGAAGAACAGAGGAACAAAGAAGGCATGTGACATGTAGAACACATAAGTGACATG
>NW_012100407.1:0-1135 GCF_000951045.1 Mandrillus leucophaeus
AAAAAAATTAGCTGGGTGTGGTGGCGAGTGCCTATAATCCCAGTTACTCAGGAGGCTGAGGCAGGAGAATCACTTGAATTCAGGAGGCAGAGGGTGCAGTGAGCTCAGATTGAGCCACTGCACTCCAGCCTGGGTGACAGAGCGAGACTCTGTCTCAAAAAACAAACAAACAAACAACAAACAAATCCCCTCTCTTCTCAGCTACCTGTGGACTGCCTGTTCTAAATAATGTGAGCTCAGGGAATTTAAGCTCTTCTGATAGTACAAATAACACATAATTAGTTATGCAAACATGTCCCAAAAGTTTCCAGGGTGAAGTGGTTAGGTTGCTATTGCTGAGTAATCCATGGAGTATTACTCTTATGTTGATATGGGTAACTGATCTTAACTATAAGGAAAATGGTGAACTTTGCACTCTGGAGCAAGGAAAGTGATAGGCTTCTACTTCTCAGATCATTTGTGCCCTCACTGACCATCCCTCCAGCTGTGAACTCAGGTAGAGGCAGCACATTTATGAGAATCGGATTGGAAAGGAGGCAATCCTTCAAAGATTGGAGGTTGAGAAGACATGTTTGAGTGTGCCCTGCATAGACTTTTATTCCAGGGAGAGTCGAGTAGTGCTCCCTTCACCACACTCTGCTGAGATTGTCCTTTGGCAAGAAGAACCAAGCTTAAAGAAAATCTTAAAAGAGCCATTAGGAACCTCTTGGGGCAAGTTCTTCTGGAACCTCTAGCTGTTTAACAACCCAGAAAAGGAAATTCTAGGGTTAGGAAGCCGGAAAGGATTTATAATTTTAGGGTATAGCTGCCCATTTTACAAATAGTTTTCTGTTTAAAATAGCCAAGTCAGATGCGAATTGAAGGAATCTCTTGATAGGTTGGCTGGCATTGCCCTGTAATTTTCTTCCAGTGTCCATGTAATGATAATTCTCTATATTTGTAATAAGTTTCATAGTTGTAAAACTCTTTTTTATTGTTATTACTGTGTCATTTGATATTCATCAACTCTCTACAGTTATGGATTATTATAGTTATCCATAGGTTAGGAATTATTATCTTTTTTTTTTTATTTTTTAAAATAGAGACGGGATTGCACTGTGTTGGCCAGCCTAGTCTCGAACTCCTGGGCTCAAGA
>NW_012100408.1:0-1612 GCF_000951045.1 Mandrillus leucophaeus
GCCTTAGTCTCCTGAGTAACTAGATTGCAGATGTGTACCACCATACCTGACTAATTTTTTTTCTCTTTTAAGATGGAGTCTTGCTCTGTCACCCACGCTGGAGTGCAATGGCACAGTCTTGGCCCGCTGCAACTTCTGCCTCCCGGGTTCAAGCGATTCTCCTGACTCAGCCTCCTGAGTAGCTGGAACTATAGGCGCATGCCACCATGCCTTGCTAATTTTTTGTATTTTCAGTAGAGACGAGGTTTCACCATGTTGGCCAGGCTGGTCTCGAACTCCTGACCTCAGGTGATCCACCCGCTTTGGCTTCCCAAGGTGCTGGGATTACAGGTGTGAGCCACCATGCCCGGCCTGGTTACTTTTTTAATATTGAATTTTGTAAAGACAAGGTCTCACTATGTTGCCTAGGCTGGTCTTGAACTCCTGGTCTCAAGTGATCCTCCTGCCTTGGCCTCCCAAAGTACTGGGACTGGTAAATTTTCTATTATACAATAAAACACAGATACAGAAAACCCTATAAAACATATGGCTCAGTGATTTATTTTGGGTCAACACCCTTACAGCCACCACACAGGTGAAGAAGCAGACCTGCAACCTCTCCTATGCCTGCCCTGACTAGACCAGGTCTTTGCACTTCTCGACAGCTTAGCATCCAAACACAGTCCTTGGATCCTAGAGTTTCATCTTCCTCTTTTGAACTGTGATGTCTCAATTTAAAGGTTCCCTGTACACCTCTCTCTTTCCCTTTCTGTTGAGGGACACAGGCTCGTTGGCCTGCAGTTTTCCTGTCTGGGTTTTGCAGGCTGTGCCCACGTGGTGTAGACCAAGGCCTGTGCTACCCTCTGTTTCTCACAGCTGGACCCAGAGCCGGATCAGACCCAGGCACCATTCCATCTTCTGGACCAGACAGGTGCGTTCTCTCATCAGGAGGCATCAGATGTCCAGGTGGTTCTCTTTGCGTAACATCAGTAGCTGCTGGGCTTGCATGCCTGCAAAATGGTGATTGTCTGTTTCCATCATTTCTTTTTCACTTGTTGGCTGGGATAGTTTCTCTAAGAGACACTTTTCCTCACCTATGCCTGGATTATCCAGGAGTTCATACAGGAAAAGGAGGACAAACACTGCATACTTTCTCTTTATTTAAAACATTGAATTGGTTTTACATCATCTTCAAAAGGTGCCAAATTAATATTTAAAAAATACTATGAATTCATGAATTTATAGTTGATGGGTTTTCAACATATTGCAATTATTCTCCTTCTTGAAGATTGACCTCATCATGAGAGCCTCCCCATGCTGGCACCTGAGCCTTCTGATGTGACCCTCGTAGTCTTTGAGGGTATCTTGGCATCTGCTAGGGTGCTTCAGGCTCATCTCATGTATTTCTTCTCTCAGACATGGGACAAGGCATGAAGCCCAAGAAACCCTCCTTATTTTTCTTTTTCTTTTTTTTTTTTTTGGTGGGAAATGACATTTCAAGCCCACAGTCTGGATGCTGGATGCACTCATTGCTATTGGGATGGTCATTCCTTCCATGCATGTGTATGTATGTATGCATCTCTCTCTCTCTGTCTGTCTGACTGGCTGTCTATCTATCTAACTATCTACTTTA
>NW_012100409.1:0-1071 GCF_000951045.1 Mandrillus leucophaeus
AGTGAGACTCTGTCTCAAAAAAAAAAAAAAAAAAGATAATGTTCTTGGGAATAGTAGGGCTCATACTGTATGTTGAGGATTTTTTTTTTTCTCTTTTTGAGACAGAGTCTCACTCTGTCACCCAGACTGGAGTGCAGTGGTGAGATCTCGGTTCACTGCAACCTCCACTTCCCAGGCTCCAGCAATCCTCCCACCTCAGCCTCCTGAGTAGCTGGGACTATGGGCATGCGCCACCACGCCTGGCTAATTTTTGCATTTTTAGTAGAGACAGAGTTTCACCATGTTGCCCATGCTGGTCTCAAACTCCTGAGCTCAAGTGATCCACCCACCTCAGCCTCCCAAATGCTGGGATTATAGGCATGAGCCATCATGCCACTAGCTCAGTCTAGGGTACTAGACTGTGTACCCTAGCCAATCTTTTTTTTTTTTTTTTTTTTTGAGACAGTTTCACTCTGTCACGCAGGCTGGAGTACAGTGGCGCAGTCTTGGCTTACTGTAACCTCTGGTGCCAGAATCAAGTGATTCTCGTGCCTCAGCCTCCCGAGTAGCTGGGATTACAGGCGTGCACCACCATTCCCTACTAATTTTTGTATTTTTAGTAGAGATGAGGTTTCATCTCTAGCCTAGTTTTTTTTTTTCTGAGTCTATTTCTATTATAAAGCAAGACTTAATAGGTTCGCAGAGACCAGGAAAGGAAAAAAAAAAAAGCCAAACAAAAAAAGTCTTTAAATAAAGACTTCATAAAAGAGAGAATTCATATGTAAGTATTTACTAATTTTAGAAATAAGGGAATCCTTATGCGAGAGAAGGCCTAGAGTACAGACAGATAATGGCAGTATTGGATGAATGCTCTCCTAATGGGCCTTGAAAATCCTAGGATGAAGTAGCAAAATTTGAAATCTGTTATACAAAGTACTATTAGAAGACAGTAAAGTAATATTGGTTTTTTTTTTTTTTTTTTTTTTGAGACCGAGTCTGGCTCTGTGGCCCAGGCTGGAGTGCAGTGACGCGATCTCAGCTCACTGCAAGCTCCAGCTCCCGGGTTCACGCCATTCTCCTGCCTCAGCCTCC
>NW_012100410.1:0-349 GCF_000951045.1 Mandrillus leucophaeus
TTGCTCTTCTCGAGGAGTATCTTTGTGGCGTTCTCTGTATTTCCTGAATTTGAATGTTGGCCTGCCTTGCTAGGTTGGGGAAGTTCTCCTGGATGGTATCCTGCAGACTGTTTTCCAATTTAGTTCCATTTTCCTTGTCACTTTCAGGCACACCAATCAGGCATAGATTTGGTCTTTTCACATAATCCCATACTTCCTGGAGTCTTTGTTTGTTTCTTTTTACTCTTTTTTCTCTACACTTCTCTTCTCGCTTCATTTCATTCATTTGATCTTCAATCGCTGAGACTCTTTCTTCCAGTTGATCGTGTCGGTTACTGAAGCTTGTGCATTTGTCACGTAGTTCTCGTGT
>NW_012100410.1:1949-30603 GCF_000951045.1 Mandrillus leucophaeus
TATAGTTTGAAGTCAGGTAGCGTGATGCCTCCAGCTTTGTTCTTTTGGCTTAGGATTGTCTTCGCAATGAGGGGTCTTTTTTGGTTCCATATGAACTTTAAAGCAGTTTTTTCCAAATGAATAGACAATTCTAAAAGAAGATATACAAATGGCCAACAAACATATGAAAAAAATGCTCAACATCACTAATGATCAGGGAAATGCAAATCAAAACCAGAATGTGATACCACCTTACTCCTGCAAGAATGGCCATAATCAAAAAATCAAAAACTATTAGATGTTGGCCTGGATACAGTGAAAGGGAAATGCTTTTACACTGCTGGTAGGAATATAAACTAGTACAACCACTATGGAAAACAGTGTGGTGATTCCTTAGAGCTAAAAGTAGAACTGTCATTTGATCCAGCAATCCCACTACTGGGTATCTACCCAGAAGAAAAGAAGTCATATGAAAAAGATACTTGCACATGCATGTTTATAGCAATACAATTTGCAATTGCAAAAACGTGGAACCAACCTGAATGCCCATCAATGAGTGGATAGGGAAACTGCGAATACTACTCAGCCATAAAAAGGAATGAATTAATGGCATTCACAGCAACCTGGATGAGACTGGATACTATTATTCTAAGTGAAGTAACTCAGGAATGGAAAAACCAAACATCGTATGTTGTCACTCATATGTGGGAGCTAAACTAAGACAATGCAAAGGCATAAGAATAACACAATGGACTTTGGGGACTTGGGGAAAGGGTAGGAAAGGGGTGAGAGATAAAAGACCACAAAATAGGTGCAGTGTATACTGCTTGGGTGATGGGTGCACCAAAATCTCACAGATCACCACTAAAGAACTTACTCATGTAATCAAACACTCCCTGTTCCCCAATAACCTATAGAAATAAAAAATTTTAATAAAAAATAAAAATAAAAAACAAAGTAATGGAACAGCCTAAAATTGCATATACATGGCAGGAGTTATTGGAATTTGTTGCAGTCATACAAAATATTTATTTTCCTTGTGTTAATATTGGTGTAACCATTTTCGTAGCTCATTTTGATCAATCATGGTAAAATCACCTTGAAAAGGATGCACTCTGTCGCCCAGGCTGGAGTACGGTGGCACAATCTTGGTTCACTGCCTCATGGGTTCAAGCGATCCTCCTGCCTCAGCCTCCCCAGTAGCTGAGATTACAAGCATGTAACACCACACCTGGCTAATTTTTGTATTTTTAGTAGAGATAGGGTTTCGCCATGTTGGCCAGGCTGCTCTCAAACTCCTGACCTCAGGTGATCCACCAGCCTCGGCCTCCCAAAGTGTTTGGATTACAGGCATGAACCTCCATGCCCAGCCATTTTGTGTTTGATTTTGTTCTCTGTTTTAAAGAGAAAAAACACTGCAGCTGTAAAGCAGACATCTTCTATGTTCCCCCTCCGAGTCCTATTCCAAGCCCTACTTCACCAAGGAAATTACTTCTTTGAATTTGGCATACATCTATTCCATATTTCTATTTTAAAATGCGTGTATGTGTATTCTTCAGTATATAGCAGTTTTTTTGACTTGTGTAAATTGATTTGTGCTGTATAAATTTTCTGTACTTGCTTACTCACACAATGTTGTTTGCAAGATCTATTCATCATATTTCATACATAAAAATATAGATAATTCATTTTCATTGCTGTTCATTTTACCAACATATTACTTCTTCATAATTTACCTTATACTGTTGTTTATTTAGGTTGTGACCAAATTTTTAATATTAATTATTCTGTAATTAATATTTTTATTTTGATTTTTCTATATTTTAGATTATTTAGGTAGGATAGTTGCTTACAAGTAGATATGAAAGTTTTTGAGGTATGAGATTCATATTTGAAAATTTTTCCAAAAAAATTACAGTTTATAATCTCAAAACCCATTTATGAGAGTGCTCATCTTATAGCACTTTCACCAGCATTGAATATTCCAAGTTATTCTGGAGTTAATTCACTCATTTTTAATGGAAACAATTGACTTTGTGATTAAATTAAGTAGCATAGAAAAATGTGATCAATGTGTTGGTTGGATGTAAGCCATTTAGTTAAGTTCCAAGATCCACTTTAAAATCGTCTATCGATTATGAAATGCTATTGTATCATTTTATGTTGTGATTTTTTCTTCTTTCCAGAAAGGCTATATATGGATCTGCTATGCTTTATCTGTGCTATTAGGAGGCTATTGAAGTTTCCTCTGTAGTACATTTTATTATAACATCCAGTAATAAAAATATCTTTTTTTAGAAATCCAGGATATGCTTTACTTTCTTTATTGGGTATTTGTGATCACCAACTCTCTTCATTATTTTGGAATTTCAATTTTAAGCTCTAAGATGATGTCATCTTTGTAGCCAGAAGACCTGAGCAACACTATCATCTGCAGTTATGCAACCTTCATCAAATTATTCTCATTTTCCCCAGGAAATTATCAGATTCTATATCCATAAAGTGGGATTATTATCACCTTATTATGTTCTTAAATAGATTAAATGAGATCCTTTAAAATAAAGTAGAAATATAGATTAGAATCAGTGATCTCTTTCCAAGTAGCCATAGATGACTAAATTCCCCAGTAGAACCCAGAATTAGAGAAATTCCAGAGGTATGATTGATCATCTTTCTCTGCCACCTTGCCTGACACAGCCAAGAGAGCAATTTATGCAGTGCATCACAGGTTGCCCAAATCCTTGGAAATCATGAAAGGCCTTATGTTCCCGCAGTGTCCTCCCCAACCTACGCACCAGGATTTTATACTTTGTACCTTAGCCAACTCTCCCCAGAGTTAAAGTTTGAATTTTGCCATTTTCCAAAATGACTTTAGAAATTTCGAATCCCTAAATTCTACCATAAATTCTAATTTTTCCTTCCTCCACTTCGGTCTCTCCCCTCACTCCTGCTACGCTCCTCTCTGACCTATGGAAACCTGAAGTCTTTTGTTTCTTCTATTTTCTCCTAGACTGTCAATTCCCTTCCTGGCCCAGAAAAAAAGTTATAATTGTTATCATTGATTTGATACAATCTTTTGATTGCTCTCAGTGATTCCTCTCAAACTTCTTCAGTATGGACCATTCTCCCTAACTGCTGATGTATACAAAATTCTTGTTCCCTTATGTTAACAGATTACCTCATTTCCTACTTCATCAAGAAAATTTGAGATCTTCAGAAATGCCTCCCTCAACTACCAGCCCTCCTTCTACCATGCCAACTTACACCCATACCATCCCTGCAGTCTTACCTCCAGTCTGAACGAGTGAGGTGCCTCACTTTCATTCAGTGTCAGCCCCTCCCCTTGTGCTGTCAATCTCTCTTCATTGTCCCCTCTTGGAAATTTACTCCAATTTTTTTTTTTTTTTTGGTACCATTTTATCTATCTTTAACCTGCTCCTCTTTGCCAGTGTCTTCATGTCAGCTTTCCTTTCCCTTGACCCCTCAGTTTTTTCATAGCCCCTTAACTTTTCTCCTCTCCTTTCATTCAGCCTTTATAAAGAATATTCTACCTGTGTTATATCTAATTTCTTCTTCTTTATCTTCAACCCACTGTAAGATAGTTATCACCTGAAATGTCTATATTAGTCAAGGTTCTCTAGAGGGACAGAATTAGTAGGATAGATAGATATATAAAGGGGAGTTTATTAAGTAGTATTAACTCACACAATCACAAGGCCGCAAAATAGGCCCTCCGCAAGCTGAGGCACAAGGAAGCCAGTTCAAGTCTCAAAGCTGAAGAACTTGGAGTCCGATGTTCAAGGGCAGGAAGCATCCAGCGTGGGAAAAAGATGTAGGCTGGGAGGCTAAGCCAGTCTACCCTTTTCATGTTTTTCTGCCTGCTTTATATTCGCTGGCAGCTGATTAGATGGTGCCCACCCAGATTAAGGGTAGGTCTGCCCTCTCCAGCCTACTGACCCAAATATTAATCTCCTTTGGCAACACCCTCACAGACACCTCCAACATTAACACTTTGCATCTTTTAATCCAATCAAGTTCACACTCACTATTAACCATCACAATGTCTATCACCAAGGTTACTAGTGACCTACTGTTTTTAAAATGGAGTGGATATCCTCAATCTCTTATTTCACTGGACACCTTTCCTGAGTAGGATGCTGTTGTTCACTTCCTTTTTCCTAACACAACTCTATTCATTGGACTCTAGTCACCCTTACACTTCTGGACACCATTCCTTCTTGTTGCTCTTCCTGTTTTCAGCCCTCAAGTATTAGTGTCCCTTAAGGTACTGTCCTCAGTCAACTGCACCCTAGTTCCTCTCACATTCCCCATGGAGAGCTCATTCACGTGAGTTTCTACTTCTGTGATACTGCTAAGTTGTATCTCCAGCTGAAACTTATTCTCTAAGCTTCAGTTTTTGATAGCCAGCTGATTCCTGATAATCTCCACCTATGTCCTCCAGGAACCTGAAGTTAATTATGATCAAAACTGATTTCAGTCTCTCCCATTTATCTGCTTCCACCCCAATACTCTGCATCTCCATTGGTGACATCACCACATGCTGGGAAACTGGAAGACATGTTTGTGCATGACTCACTCCCTCGCCCCCATATCCTGTCACCAAGTCCTACCATTTTTATCTTTTAAATGTTTCCTGAAGCAGCTGCTTTTTATTCCTCATTACTTCTTTCATTACCAACCCTGTTAAGTTTCCTGTTTTTGTTTTTCTTTTTTCAAAAAGGATAGAGTATATATACAGAACACCAATCTGCCAAAATCACTTTCCATTAAAAATATTTTAATTATGCTCCTTCACTTATGCAACAAAGTCTATCTCCTTTAAAAAATACAAGCTTTGAGTTTCTTGAGGGCAGAGGCCATACCATGTACTGTGACTAGTGTAATACCTAGCACTTAGAAAATGTTTAATTAGATCTTACTTAATGAAGGGATAAGTAAATAATAGAAGTGCTGTGTATCCTGTCTTCTTACTCTTTTTTTCATACAGTGTCACTGTGTGGCAGAGACAATACTATTTGCCAAATAATCCACATCCTCCCTCTATGTTTCCCAGCCTTCCTTGCACTTAGGGTGAGGCCACATAAGTAGTTCTAGACAATGAGCTATAAGCATAAATGTTGCATGTCACTTGCAGCCCAATATCTTTAAGAGCAGTGGTGAATTTTCCACACTCTCTCTTCCCTTGCTTTGGCTCTCCTGACAATCTTGAGATGGTGTCACAACATCATGGGGCAGAAATGCATGCTGAACATACAGTAGTAGGGATAGTGGAAAGTAAGCCTTTTGTGTTAAATCACTGAGATTTCAGTATTAATTTGTTAAAACAGCATAATCTAATCCACCCTGAATAATAATAATATTTACTGTTACAAGTTTATACATCAGTCTCTATCTTACTGTATACATACGAGCTTTTATTGAACCTCGCCCAGTGGGCAGCTCTTTTGCTTCTCCTTACATGTGCATAATGCATAGGTAAAAAAAAAAAAAAATAAAAAATAAAAAGAAAAAAAAAATTGGGAGGCTGAGGCAGGTGGATCACCTGAAGTCAAGAGTTTGAGAACAGCCTGGCCAACATGGTAAAACCCCGTCTCTACTAAAAATACAAAAATTAGCCTGTGCCTGTATTCCCAACTACTCGGGAGGCTGAGGCAGGAGAATCACTTGAACCCGGGAGGTGGAGGTTGCAGTGAGCTGAGATCACACCATTGCAGTCCAGCCTGGGTGACAGAGTGAGACTCCATCAGAGAGGAGATGAGGGGAAGGAAGGGGAGGGGAGGGAAAAAAAGGGGAAGAGAGGGGAGGGGAGGGGAGCCACACATAACTGATGTTTTCCAACTCACCTGCCTGTTGCTAGCCAGCCCTCTGCCTCAAAACCTCTGAATATCAGAGTGTGCCCCCTACACATGATTTATATTTTCCATCCTTGCCCAGCCTGACACATAGGCAGAGCAGTTCATTGCCTATTCCCTGTGATCTAAGTGAGAGTAGAAGTATTTTTCTACATGCTCACACACACACACATCCTCCGTACTACCTCATGGATGCCTTTGATTTCGCAGCAGAATGCCATGTCTCTAAATTTCAAACCTTGTTATTAAGGAAACTTCTCCCAAGAATCGTACCATGTTCTGTTGCAAGCACAGGCTAAAGGAATCAGAGACTATCTCCAAAGTAGATCTGGAAGTCTTAAGCCCTCCTAATTTGTTAGGGATGTGTAGATAACCTCCACTGACCTACAATTACTAATATTCTCATGGTAACTTTGATATAATTCCATTCTTTTCTACAAGTATTCTACAAAATGCACTGCTTTTGTATTTGGAACCTAATTAGGTTCCAAATTTCATTGAACAGATTTATATTTTGTTGTTTCAGTAATAATTCTTTCAGTTAGAAAAAAACAAAAAACAAAAAACAGAAAATCTGCCTTCCAGGCTTATATAATCTTACCAGGATCTATCCTTTGGCTCTACTTTCTGTAGAAATGCTCCATCCTCAGACAGGCTCTCTTTTTGTCATGCGTGAAGTTCACAGGGCCACACCGTTTCAGTTTCATATCCAGTAGAGAAAAGCAAAAGTGTTTTCCCCAGAAGTCACAAAGATTCATTGCTTTGTATGTGTTCTGAATGGGCCATGTTCCCATCCCTGGACCAATCTTTGTGGCGAGGTGGATACAATGCACTAGTTAGCTGAGGCCTTAATCATCTCTCAAAGTGGTAAAAAAAAACAAACAAACAAAAAAGGAATGGGCTTCAAAGGAAGCACAGGCCTAAGAATAGGGAAGGGAATAATTTTTGGAGAGAAATTAGGCTACCACAAGGAAGGTTATGATGTTGGCAGCAATATCAACCTCTATTCTCTCTATATAGCCTGCTGCCTGGAGTTAGAATTTAGAGACAGCATCTAGTTAGAGAAAAAAAAGTGTTTCTTTATATACTACATATTACACTTCGATCATATTCTCTCTGTCCCTTCTCTGAACTTTTTAAAAAACATATTCTAAAGTATTTTCCTATATGCTGCCTTGTGTTTTAGTTATTTATAAATATTTCTCTCCCCTAGATCTAGATCTAAATCATTAGCTATTTCAAGGCAAGTACTGGGGTTTATATGACCGTGCGTTCTGCATTGTGCATTACATGTAGTAGGCATCCCCGACTATTCAACAAATAATTATTCATTGACAAAATGAAAGGATTAAAAGTCCATAGGTCTTCAGGTGGTAGCTTGGGGACTGATTTTTTAAAAGTCACTGGGTCTTACTCATCTTACTCATAGTATTAGGTTGGTGCAAACATAATTGCAGTTTTTTTGTCATTGAAAGTAATGGCAAAACCACAATTACATTTGCACCAGCCCAATATTATCTCATCACAGTTCTGTAACTCCTGTGTGTGCATGGATGTTTGTATGTGAGGTACTAATAGACACACAGTAAGTCTAATAGACACACTAATAGACACACACAGTAAGACACAGCTACTGTGTGCCCATGGTAAGCAACAGGGATATGAGGATATAGTGATTACAAAACAAACATTCCCCCAGTCTTCAAAAGTTTATACTCTAGTGACAAAGACAGATGCTTATCAAATAGAGTATAATAAGTGCTCCAAAGAGTAATTATAAGGTATTCAGGCAGAATGTATGTGAGTAATAGATCTTCAATTTTATTATTATTGTTCTAACTGATTCCAGATCAATTCCAAATTGGCTATGTCAGGGAATACCAGTTTTGCTAGAGGTCGATTAAAGGTGGAATTTCTTAGATGATTAACACTAGATTCCCAAGTAAAAGCTCAAGATCCAAGAAATTACATTTTATATTTGTGATAAGTAAAAACTAATTTAATTTTCTTTTCCTCTCTCCTTCCTCCTACCTCTCTCCCAGCCTGAAGTTCTGGATCAAATACAAAATTTAAGGGAGTTATGGATGGATAATAATGCATTACAAGTGTTACCTGGGGTATGTAAGTTTTTATTCTACCATGTTGTCTAATATTTATGTTATACATTTGTTGTATTTGATCATAATCTCAACTCTTAAATGTCAGTGTTTGTATTTCAAACTAAAATAACACTCATTAGGAGTGTTCAGTCACCAAGTGTTTTCACCATTTTTTTTCAGTATTTTGTGTATCTTTTTGAGTGTTATAGGTGTACAAAATATAAGAAAGATTTTTCTTATTCCCTTTGGAGTATATTTGTCATCTCTTCCCACATTTACTGTTCTTTAAAAGCCGAAATAATTTATAGTTATATTTTTAAAAAGCAAAATACTATATATAATACCAAGTTTTATTTTTACAAAATCAACCTTATTCTTACAGGTAACTAGACAATGGTTTTTATTCATTTTATTAGAGCTCTTTTACAAAACAAAAATCTCTCTCAGTTCAGGTGATTTTCAATAGAACCCATGTGAATTTCTGAAAATGGCAAGGATCATACAGTATTAAAAACAGAAAGTTAAACCAAAGACAAATTTTTTCCTCGACTAAAGGCCAGCCCAGTAGTATCTCCTGAGTATAGGTTTACCAGTCAACTCGTTGAGTATGATTATTCCTGCTTTTTCCATCTAACAAAAGAATGTTCTCATAAAACACTGCCCCTTGCCACTTGCATACACACACACACTGAGAGAGAGAGAGAGAGAGAGCGAGCAAACACAAGTCTCCCTATTGTTTTGTACAACTCCAAACTCTTGGCATTGGTCTAAGTAGGCACAGCAGGTGAATATGTAATAAATCTTCAGCCAACACAGAGGTTTAGATGTGTATTCTCAAAACCAGTTTTATTTATTTTTTGAATTGACATTAAAAATTACTTAAAATGACAGCAAAACCAACAAGAACAAGACATTTATTCTGCCTTTGAACAAGCATAAGACCACATAAAGGAGAAAATCTGAAACAGAGATTATGGAAAAATAATTAATGCTCTTATCAAAAGATACATTTATACCATCACAGACACAAAACAGAAAAATATGCACATCTATTATTCACTGATTTATTTAAAAATCATGTACCAATAAAGCTCTATGAAACAGAAACTATGCTAATGTCAGGGTTACAAAGATAATATATTCAATGACCTTGAATATATTTGTTTGAGAAGCTCACGCATGGCAGGATAAACTGATCTGGATTTCACTACTCATAGCAGAGCCTGATTTGTGCTATAGTCAAGGTATGTACAAATCCTGAGGCAACACAGGTAAGACACTTACCAATCCCTGCGCAAAGATTGAAGAATCAGAATGTATGCCTAGCTGAAAGTTTATACCTCTTCTTCAATATATTTATTTGTTAAAAATTACATAGCATTTACCACGGGCTAAGCATTCTCTCTCTGTTTTACAAATATTGATTCATTGAATCCCTACAACAACCCTATGAAGTAAGTTCTACTACCATCCCCATTTTATAGATGAGGAAACTAAAACACAAAAAAAGTAACTGGCCCAAGATAACACAGCCAGTAAATGGTGGAGCTGTAATTCAAACCAGCGCCAGAGGCTGCTGTTGACTGTAAAGCTCCCAAAGGCTCTCTGTGGAACCAATAGAAGGTACAAATGAGAATTTTACTTTTCACAATGTTTACATTCCCAAAATCCACTGTGCAAATCAACTCACATGCCAAATTTCTCAATAAGTTTGTTATTTAAGTGGAAAGGCAGGGATGAAATCTTCCATAAAGCATATAATGCTGCCTAATTTGTCCGTCTCGAGAGTAGATTTTTCATATGTACTGCTAGCTTTATATAGATTCCCTACTTTATTTTGTGTACTTGCACTTGGTATTTTGTTATACGCTGTGTGGGAATACTCTACACCTCCCTGCCTGAAATAGCCATGGCTTTCTGGATGTTGGTGCTGGCAAAGAATTGCTTTTCAGTTACCCCAAAATACTTGACTTTGAATGGTTCATCTTGAGTGCTGTCTCCAGCCTATGTCAGTTTCACAGAATAATTAAAACATTTAATATCATTAGCCATGGGGAAAAGAAACACATTCACTTTTTTCTTAGTTCATGTATCATAATAAAGTTAATATACTTTGTGAATACTTTTGAATAGTCTGGGCTATTATTTTCCACTGTGTTTTTCACAAATCAGAGAAGCAAATAGATAATGATCAAATATTTAGTCTTTTACATAGTTCTATCTTGTGACCATCAATCTAAGGTTAATCAACCAAAATATGACTAAACCATGTATTGAATTCACATTTATTTTAAACAAACTCCAGTATCTTCTTTTACTTGTGGTTTCTACTCTTTTCATCTGCTGTCCACTGCTCACCTATAGACCGTTCTATGCCCAGAGGATGTGAGATCACCATTCAGTATCCTCAAGGACTGTAAGAATTTATGCCTTTACAGTCCTCAGGCTATGATTGCTTTGATACAGTGTTTTCAACATCAAAGTGTTATTCCAAAAAGAATGTTTAGGAACTGCACATCAAAATATTAAATTATGCTGAAGATAGCCATGAAGGAAGCTTCAAGGAGAAAATAAATTTTCTCATGATATCTCATGATCAAGGAACAAAAAAGAAACACACACACATCATTCTTTCATTGCTCAATGGGAAAGAAGAGTGAACTTAGGTAACATGATAGTTCCTTGGGATGGAAAGCTATGAGTAAAGTGACAGTATTTTTCCAAGTGACACATTTCCAAGCATGAGGAGAAACTCTGTCTCATCCAAAGTACTCTGATTCTAGCTAGCAAATACTCAGTCACTCCAAGCCTGTGCTCACACTCTGCACCCACATGGGAAGCTGAGGGAGCAGGGCTAGAGATTTGCATGGGGTTAATTAAGGATATGTGCCCTCCAAATGGGCTTTGTAGCCTGTAGTCTGATAAAATTGAGTTTGAAATCAGCTCCACCCCATATTAATGGGATAACTTTGGAGTGTTACTTATAGTAGATGCTCTCATGCATCCTTCTTCAGGACTGAAGAATTTACTCTATTCCTTCAGCTTCTGGAAATGCTGCTTGCAGCTCTCCAGCCTTCTTCAGAAATTGCCTCACCTAAAGAGAACATCTTCACTCATGGTCATAACCCCATTCCCAGAGACCTCCATCCAATGATCAATCAATGCAGGTATATAAAGGCTCAGCCCTTCATCCTCTACTCAGAACAACTTCAGGGCAATCCCAAATTCAGTGATCTTGGAAGTGCCAGCCAAGGACTTTCTTAAGACTTCATCACAGCCCAACTTCTTTGTCTACCCAATCTTGCTCCCTTTCTTTCCTGTCTCTTTCTTTCTACTGGCGTTGATCCTAAACACTCTCAAAAACTTCTCTCTTTGCCTCTGCTTCCCAAGCAATCCAACATGTGACATGACTTAATCGCCAATCGTTAATATGTGTTAAAATGCAGATTCTGATTCAGCAGGTCTGGGGTGAGTCTGACGTTATACTTTTTTTTTTTTTTTTTTTTTTTGGCAGAGTCTCACTCTGTTGCCCAGGCTGGAATTCAGTGGTGTGATCTCAGCTCACTGCAACCTCCGCCTCCTGGGTTCAATGGATTCTCTTGCCTCAGCCTCCTGAGTAGCTGGGATTACAGGCACCCGCCACCATAGTCAGCCAATTTTTGTATTTTTAGCAGAGACGGGGTTTCATCTTGTTGGTCAGGCTGGTCTCAAACTCCTGATCTCATGATCTGCCCACCTCGGCCTCCCAAAGTGCTGGGATTACAGGTGTGAGCCACCGTGCCTGGCAGAGATTATACATTTCTAGCAAGCCCCCAGATGGTGTCAATGTGCTGGTCTGCCGAACACATTTTGGGTAGCAAAAATATAAAATATTGAATCAAATAATATATATATAGCATAGTGCCAAGTGCAAGCTTGTGTGTATGTAATAAATGTATGTGCTTATTGTGTGTTTGTTTATTTATACTCTGTCAAGTAATTAGAGATGGTAAAGTATGCACAGGTAGACCAGATAAACAGAAGAACCATTCATTGAATAACTGAAATGTGTGGAACATTTATTTACAAAACATGCCCTAAAGGAAAAGGAAAATGAAGACCTTTGCCCTGCCCTAACTCCTCTAGTCCGTGTCCCACCCACATGTTCACTCCTTGCCCAAGATATGGGTTTCTCCTCAGAAATCAGTTACTAATCCAGTCGTTCCACCTCTAACTTACTCTGGAGTCCATCCCTCTTCATCCTCACTTCTGCTGCCCTAACAGCTAAAATACTTCTATATCCTTCTAACAGATCTCCTTGACTCCAGCTTTTGAAAGTTCCCTGAAGTTATTTCTTCTAAGCATAAGTCTGTTCATGTTATTCCCCATTGTACAATCCTTTTGCTTTCCTTGCCTATAAAATAGAGTTTGCATTTCTTCACATGACATAGAAACCCTTTCAGCAGCCGGCTTCTCCCTGTAATCTCAGCTTCATCACTATACTCAGCCACTTTGAATTTCCCAGTCTTCCTCAAACATAGCATGCTTTGTCACACTTTATAAATATACATGCTGTTCTCCCTTCCAGGTACAGGTTCTCTTCTTTTGACAAGCAGCATCTTCCAGGCCATTTGCAGTCCTTCCCTGTTCTATGGCATTCACTACATGCTTTTTTATTGCACTTGTCACAGGGTATTATAATTGTTTCTTACTTGAAAGTTTCCTTCACTACTCAGAACCCCTTATTGATAAAAAGCTTTGTCTTCATCATGGCAAGTCTGTCCCCATACTTAACTGTCTTACTCTTGATTGTTCTTCAATACATAACACAGATACTGGTACATAGTAGATCCTTCAAAAAGGGCCATTGAATGAGCAAAACATTGACCCTGATTAATAGAGTCATCTCCAAAATTATAATTTAAAACCTTTCTTATGCATTTGAAGTTTTAAGGATCAACATGCCAATGTCATTGTTTCAATGGCAGCTTATTTAGTTGAGAGTTGTTTATTTTTTTCAGTGCCAACTTCAAGGTTATTGTGTGTTTTCTAACTGCTGCACTGAGATATAATTCACATACCATATGCAGTTCCTTGGTTTTTGGACTACTCACACAGTTGTACAACCATCACCACAATCTAATTTTAGAACATTTTCATGACCCCTAAAAGAAACCCTGAACCTATTAGCCGTAACTCCCATACTCCCCATCCACCCAGCTCCCAGCAACCCTACTCAACTGTCTATCTCTATGGATTGGCATATTCTGCACATATCATATAAATGGAATCATACAATATGTGGTTTTTTGTGACTGGCATCTGTTACTTTGCATGCATTTTCAAGGTTCATACATTGTGTAACATGTATCCATACTTTATTCCTTTTTATTGCCAAGTAATGCTTCATTATATGTATATGCCACATTTGATTTATGTGTTCATCAACTGATGGACATTTGGGTTGTCACCAATTTTTGGCATTGTGAATAATGCATCTGTGACCATTTGTGTAAGTTTTTTTATGTACATATGTTTTTATTATCAGTGGTGTGTACTTATACTGGTATAAGCCTATTTATTGTTGAGTCATTTTGAGAAACTGCCAAACAGTTTTGCAAAGTGGCTATACCATTTTACATTCCTACTAGCAATGTTTGAAGTTTACAATTCCTCCATTCTTGCCAACACTTGTTATTTTTGTGGTTGCTTTTAAAATAAACTTTACGGTGTAGTGGTTCTTACAACTTTAAAATGTCTTGTGAAAGTTTCTCAACTAACCCTGAGTTTATGCAATGTCATCAAGTCTATAGGGAAGTTAAAGATGTTGGTATACCTGGATATGTCAAAAAACAGAATAGAAACAGTTGACATGGACATTTCGGGATGTGAAGCCCTTGAGGACCTCTTATTGTCATCCAATATGTTGCAACAATTGCCTGACTCTATAGGTGAGGATACAATATTTTGTCACAAATATTTATGTCAAATATACCATTTTCTTTTTTGGAAGTATAGTTTGTCTATAGATATAGGTAATATACTGTTAGCCTGATGTTAATACAATTTAAAATGTGCTATGGAAATCATAAAATAGTATCTAACAAATATCTTAAGTGAAATATTAACTCTAGTGTCCAAATTCAAGAAGGCTCTCCTGTTAAAATGATCCTACCAAATTGATATTGTTTAAAAATTGTTATATCTCCTAAGTTGCAAAATGTTATTATAAGGAATATGTGTGTTTTCTTTAGAGTAATTTAATAATCATGTATGTATCCTCATATTATGATAGAATTACAATAGCTTCCATCCAAAAGATGTTGCTATATTCTATTTGTAATATTGTTGTAACATTGGTATAATATGAGTAACATATAAAAAGTATAAACATAAAATGTCTTCTTAGTTCTATTATTTTTAAAAAGTCACATCTCCTTAACATGTTAAGATTCATTAGATCAGATAATTTGCCTGTTAGTATATAAAAAGCACTCATACATTTTCATTTAAGAATGTTTATATGGCCCGGGCACAGTGGCTCACGCCTGTCATCCCAGCACTATGCGAGGCCGAGGCTGGTGGGTCACAAGGTCAGGAGTTTCAGACCAGCCTGGCCAATATGGTGAAACCCTGTCTCCACTAAAAATACAAAAAGTAGCCTAGCATGGTGGTGCATGCCTGTAGTCCCAGCTACTTAGGAGGGAGGCTGAGGCAGGAGAATCACTTTAACCCAGGAGGTGGTGGTTGCAGCGAGCCAAGATTACGCCACTGCACTCCAGCCTGGGCAATAGAGGGAGACTCCGTCTCGAAAACAAACAAACAAACAAAAAAATTTATATGAGTAAAATAGTGAAAGATTAATTTAAATAAGGAGTAAGTTTTTTTATAGGTATCTTGCTGTTAGTATTTATATGAGAACTCTACGAAAAGGGTAATCATTAAATCACTTAACTTTGTAACATAGATTTTAGCCTCTTTGAAACAGATGTGTTATATGTTCTGGAACTTAATCATTATTAAGACTGACTGAAGTTCAGAATCAGTCTTATATTAGCAATGTGGTGCTGTTATCCTTTGTGGATGCTGCAGATCCAGTCCAAGCCAGCGTGTGACTTGCCATAGTTTTCCACAGTGAATTTTCTGTTCCCGTTTTCCCTAGCTCCACATACTACTTGTAAATTTTTAATCATTATTAAGTTCCAGAACGTGTAACTTTTTAAAAATTAAGCCATATCCTAGATAATCCAGTTGAAGATGAGGCAATTTCCCAAATTTTTCTTCAATGCATTATTACTTCTATTTAGCCATTCTTTGAGGCTGATAAAGAACATTAGTTTTAGCAAAATTGTGGTCTATCTTTTCTTTCTTTCTAGAATTGTTGACTTTTTATTTACAAAATCACATATTTTATAATGGTATTTCTCTAACTTGCTCAATCATGGGTCTTAACTGAGAGTTTTATTAAACACTTCCACATTTCTAGGCTTTGTCTCTTAAGATTCTGATTCAGTAAATGAGACAAGCCCCCTGATCTGTATTTTTATTAAACATCATAGATGAGACTTGTGATCAGACAAATTAAGGAAATACTGGTTTATGTTGTAACAGGTAAAGAAGTATGATTATAGAGAATATCCACTGGTCAAGATGACAGAGCAACTTAATACATAACCTTACACCCCTACTCAACCACCATCCCATACCATTTTAAATATATCATGAAAATATAAAAACTATATATATTCAAAGAACATATTTTTCTTCATTACTGACTCCTCAGTGCCAAGAACTGTGCCTGGCATATTCTATGTGCTGTTTGAACACTAAGTAAATAAAATAGTTTAGCCACACTCACCCAGGCATGGTGGCATGTGCCAACAGTCCCAGTTACTCAAAAGGTTGAGACAAGAGGATTGCTTGAGCCCAGGAGTTCAAGTCCACCCTAGGCAACATAGCAAGACTCCATCTCCGGAAAAATAAATTCTGATTTTTAAAAAAGAAAAATTATCTTTGCTTAAGAAGAATGAACATCAACCTGAACCTGTGATAGAATGGAAAGCCAGCAATATCCCCAGGCCTGATGGGCTACAAACCACAAACAGCAGCTGTGAGTTTGGTTCTTACAGTGAAATAAGAAATAGAAGGACCTTAAACACAACAGAGGAATCAGAACTTACAGAAGATTAAGGCGGGACCTCTTTTCTGTGAAAAGGGACTGAAAAAATTTACAGCTAGTATGTGGAGCTAGAGAAAAGGGAAACAACAGAAAATTTACTGCGGAAAACTATGGCAAGTCACAAACTGGCTTGGACTGAATCTGCAGCATCCACAAAGGATAAGACCACCAACATTGCTAATATAAGACTGGTTCTGAACTCCAGAAACCTGGGGGTCAGGTGGAGGTAACCAGAAAACTGCCAAACAGGGAGAGGTGAGCATAGTGAAGGGGGAAACGTTCACCCTCACAGATGAGCTTGCAAACAAAAATGTTGAAGGAAACTAATGTTGCTTTGACAACCAAAAATTCAACCAAATAGCAGAATTTACCCTAAGGGAAATAAAAGTTATCAACCAATATAAAAATTATTTTAAGTATGTATAGAACCTCAAATAGATAAAAGAATAACAATTAGTTGTTATATCCAAATAATTAGTGCCAGTAAAAGAGGATTCTTTTATATTTAAAATGCTGAAATACAATAATATGACTTATCAAACAAAAATATGAGCTACGACTAAAAATAGATGGTTAAGAAAAAGAATCAATTAAAAATCCTGAAAATGAAAAGGAAGATATTGGTCAAAGGGTACCAAGTTGCAGTTAGACAGGAGGAATAAATGATTAAATGTACAGATATGTTAATTAGCTTGATTCAATCATTCTAAAGTGATACCACTGCATCACTATGTACCTGATAATTATTTACAATTTTAATTTGCCATAAAGTTTTCAAAAATAAATTTTGAAAAATAAATCTTGGAAATTAAAATACCACCTTAGGTATGAAATACCATGTAGGGAAATTTTAAAATACAATTCAGCTATAATGAAGAAAGTATGTATAGTCAGGTAAAAAATTTGTAAGTTGGAAGACAGTGCTGAGGAACAGAACAGGCACATAGAAATTTGTTAATAAGAAATATTAAAGATGACTTAAGAGACACAGGGAATAGAATAGAAATTGCATTCTAAAAATGAAAAAAGCAAAAAAAATTACATTCTCCAGGAATAAATACAGAATTCCAGAACTACAGAACAGAATAAATGGAAAAGAGGAACTATTCAAAGAGAAAACAGTTGATACTATTTTTCAGCATTAAATACACAACTAATATATCATACTAAATGCATAGTGCTAAAAGAGATAAATATAATAAATTTGCACTGGCTCATTGTTCTGAAACTACAAGGACAAAGAAAAATATTGTTTAAAGCTGCCATAGAACAAAAAGAGCTTATCTACAAAATAATAATTAGAGAAGTCATAATTGTCATCAGTGACAATATCTTCTGGACAGTGGTGTAATATCTCCAGAATACTGAAGGTTAATCACAGGCAGACTGAATTTCTATACCCAACTAAACATTCATTCAAGAGTGAGCGCGCAACAGATATATTTGAACATATACCAAGAATAAGAGAATCTGCTCTTAAAAGATGTACTTCACTCAGAAAACAAAAAAACTCAGAAGGAAGGAAGTGAATACATAAAGCAATGGCAAGCTTTACCAAATTTACCAACTTAATTTGGTAAATTGAGTAACTAAATTTACCAACTTAAGTTGGTAAATTAAATTAATTAAATTACTCAATTTGGTAAATGATGTTGTTATATCTAAATAATTAGTGCCTGTAAAAGATGAATCTTTTATATTTAAAATGTTGAAATAAAGAACTGGGTAGAGCAATGTTAGACAGGATTAAGGAATGTGAAGGACCTTATCTTATTCAAGCAGAGGCTAGAAATACTGCATAACTTTGCATGAAATATTCAGTTAAATAGATATGTTAAAAATGTAAATGTATCTACTTAATAGAAATGAAACTGATACTTCCAAACCAGGAGAGGAGAGGAAAAGTTCTGAAAGAAAATATTCATATGGTGGAAGAAAGAAAAATAAAATGTGAAAAAATGATAAAATAGAAGTTATAAAATAAGATGGTAAAAATAAATTCAAATTGTCATAAATCACAACAAATGTAATAGATTTAATGGATTAAACTTATTCTGTTAAAAGATCCAGAATTTCAAGTTCAGCTATATTGTGGTTATGAGACATATCTAAAACAAAACACAGAAAGTTTGATTTTACAAAGGCAATAGAGTTCGTTACCAGACTGGGCAACATAGCAAGTCCCCAATTCTACAAAAAAAATTTAAAAATTAACCAGGCACAGTGGCACACACTTGCAGTCCTAACTACTAGGGAAGCTGACACAGTAGGATTGCTTGAGCCCAGGAGTTCAGAGGTTGCAGAGAACTATAATAGCACCATTGCACTTCAACCTGGGTGACAGAATGGGACCTTGTCTCAAAAAAAAAAAAAAAAACTGGTAGAAAATGAAGCATTATTATTAACATGATATAATTGTTTGTATAAAATAGTTTCCTTTAAGAAAGCAAACTAGGAAATTAGCCTTCTGGTCTGAAGAAGTCAGCATGTAATGGGTAACAGAGAATATCAAGCTAGACACTGGATTGGCATATGACACACTAGGATAGGTAGGTGGTATTATATATTTTACACCTTCATTTATGACCTGAATGCTTCTCAAAGTAACTGTTGTAGTAGCTTACTCCTTGAACTATCTTTGGACCTTATTGACCTGTCAGGGAAATTTGTGTTTTTACATCTGCAGAGTTGCCACAGTCCCTGATTATAGATGTAGAGTAACTGACTCTGCTCAGAGAATTCCCTTTCTTGATCAAAATAAATATCTGGAATAGGAAACTGAGAGCTCTGTTCTGAGGTCCTAGAATGGTTCACTGGTGATAATTGCATGGCGAATTGCATTGTGTCCTCCTTATTTGGAGCGTGGATTATCTATTGGACTACCAACGTTTAAAAGAATAAAAGATAAGAGTCTTCACGGTATTAACAGAGGGATATGCCAACTAAAATAAAATCTTTACTTTCTTCATGCCTTTTTTAGTTCCTCTGCAGCGATAGGGTATTTGAATGGAGTGATATACTCAACAACAAGCCCTGTATACTGAGTCACTTTTCCTGTGCTGGTTCCAGGGCAAATGAAAGGGACTCTTTTCCTCTTCTAGATGGAGAGTTTTAATAATCTTTGGATAGCAGAGAAACTCAATAAAGAAAAGTAAAAATAAAGAAAAAAATTTTGCTTAATAATTTATCTTACTCCCTTACAGGTTAAGGGCACGGGCTTTATAGTTAGGTTACTTAGAGATCTGATTCTGGCTTTTCTACCTTACTTGCTATGTGACCTTAGACAAGTAATCGTGCCTCAGTTTCATCATCTATTAAGTAATAGTAGTAACAGTACCTGACATATAGTAAACAACTATTGTAATAATATAATATTTATTATAATCTTAGATTTGATGAGTGCACAACTATTTGCTTTCAAAGTTCTATTGTATATTTGTAAATGTAAATATTAGTAAATTAATGTTTAATATATTGATGCTGATCATATATATGTGTATATAGTTAAAATTATAGGAAAAGGCCTTCTTTTTCTATCTCTTCAGTATTTCTTAGTTGAGAGTATAGGATGAAGAGATGGAGACTTGGAGAAGTGCACAAGTAGAGAGAAGGAATAGGATAAAATACCTTTGATTACTCTAGAGAAAAGAGTCCAAGTGCATATGATATAGAAATGCAATAAATATATTATCTGCCAGAGGAAGACATGAGCAACAAGGGTGAGGCTTGCAGCCTAATTTCATCTCAGGAGCAGTCATGATTCTACAGAAGCTCCAGACTGTCCAAAGAGTATCCTCTTGGATGGAATATGAGTGTTGGCAAAATAGCCACATCACAGATGAGTGAAATTCCTTTAAACCCACAGACTTGGAGCTGAGCGGGAACTAAATTGCTTCAACCTTTAAAAATATTGAAAAAGATGCACTTAACAGAAGCTTCTTGTGAGAGCCACTACTGTAATCTTCAGGAAAATCTGTCACATCAGCATTTAGCCTTAGGCCCTAACCTGCCTCAGGGTTTTCTCTGCATTACTTCAGACCTGGAGACCATGATCCTCTGAAAGTACTTTGCACCCTGACTTTGTGATGTTTGCTCAGCCATCTGTCACCCACTCCCAAGCTTCTTGTGACCCAGTTGAGTGATGTTGAGACCATCAACCCACCTCCAGCTCCACTGGCAGGCAGGGTGCTCGTCTGATCCAAGCTACCAAATCACAAAAAACTTAACTATAATTCATACTTCCCTGTTTTCTTTCCATAACTGAAAAACAAGCTCAGGTGTTCTTTTATACTTCCAAGGCTGATATTTTAATATACGCTCTAGAGAAGCTAAAATGATTCAATTACCTTTTGAACATAGATGGATATGGCAGTAGATGTTCAGACTTCAATGATAAATTGCCACAGTGTGAATTGTCCCTTTCCCAGGTGATGCTGTTTTCAAGCTGATGTATTCAGCTCCCAGGTATTTACTTATAACAGTCTGATAGTGATAACATTTCTCTCTACTGCAGTAGAGATTCTGAGTGCTTCTGAAGAATACGTAATAGAACATACTGAAATGTGAAGTGCAGCCACAGCTTTATTTCAGACTTTTTGTGATTTACTCTATGCCTTTGAGGAACCCTCAAAACACTTGAGAAATATGAGCATGATTTATAGCCAGTTTCTCAAAACATGTTCCCAGAAACTAGCTCGACAACATGTTGTGCACCACCACCCCCTCACACACACACACACGAATTCCATAATAACTCTGGAGAGTCACATTAGTATATTAAAAGCTCCTAGAAAAACTAGGATTAAATTAAACAAAATTAAATTTTGTGGTTTTTTTGTTTATTTTGTTTAATTTGGTGTCTCTCAAAACATATTTGACCATGAAACTTACTATGCCAATTAGAACACTTTTTTTTTTTTTTTTGCAGAATGGAGCATTCTATAGTGTATGTATGTAGTTCCAATGTAAAACGAAATTTAAGTGTTAATCCTTTGCCCTTGGATTTGGACTATTTAAGCCATATCAATATTGTAGGTTATTTTATGGTTGGGTAAGGAAGTTGATTATGCCAAATGCAACTGTTCTTCAATTACTGTGTGGCTATTGCTCATTAAAGCCCTGGGAAGAGAGCAAGCCGTTAAGGGTATGGAGGCCGTAAATCAGATAGTGAAAGATAAATAGTTGTAACTTAAATTCCTGGCCAGTTCTAAGTTTTTGTGCTTATTGCTGATCCAAGGCAGGATTTATGGTGCCAAAAAGAATATGAGGTCATACATTGTAAATTTCCAAGAACATAATTATAACCACTGCATTGCAATACTTCAGTATTCATTTTTGTTGATCACTGGGCTCAATTCAGATTTGTTTCCAATTTGTATCACAACAGGGATGTTAGTTATTACTGCTTAGGAGTTAATTAAATATTAAATCACAGCTGGCTTGAAAAATTTCAACTGGTCCATTTGCTGTAGAATACAAAAGGGAAATGTAGTAGTATTAGTGTCAACTGGGGTGTATGTGGAGCTGTATGTTTTGTTTATTTCTGTGCATTTTTATTCTTGAACTGTCATTGATGTACGCATTTTTTTGCAACTAGAAGGTCGAAATTATACTACACACAAATGTCAGTTTTATGAGTGTGTATTAGCAGAGTGTGGCCAATTAGCATGCCAAGCATTCAACACAAGTGATTCATTTGATTTCTTTTATATAACATTTTCTGTCATAAATCTGCTTTTATGTATTAATCAACCTTCTTCTCTGTTTTAGGACTTTTGAAAAAACTAACTACTCTAAAAGTAGATGACAATCAACTTACAATGCTACCCAATACAATCGGAAAGTAAGTGCCAACTTTTCATACCAGTCAGCCTCTCTAAAGCCAGAAACTAAAGGATATATTGAGTTTTCTACTTCAAAACGTTTTCTACTAAAGATACCAATAATCCTGTTCATCTGTCAGCTTATTTTAAACTATATTTTATTTATATATATTTGTATGTGTCTTAATTTAATTTTATATCTAAACATTGCATTTGCCATCCAACTTTATAATATCATGAGAAATGTTTACCCATGAAACTTTCACAAGCAAAATGATTACCCAGACCTTCAATTATACTCTTGCTGGTATTTTTCAGATATTATTAGTTTGATGTTTTTGACTGTGTAGCAGCTCTGAATTCACTTGACTATTTCTTGCAAAATTAAACCAATTTTTATAAGGCTCTGCAATATGTATATGTTACCATTACACTATTAGTAACATTTGATATTCATAGAATCTTAATGTATTTTTAGAAGCTAAAGAGAAAAGCATCTGCTTAACTAGCATTTTTTAAAACTTCAAGATGAAAGTCTAACATTGCCTTTTAAAGATAAAATATACTCCATTTATTTGATAATAATTTCTTTCTAATTTTATATTGTCATTAACATTTCGTTTACAATTCTTTAAGAACTATATATATTATCAATGTTCCACTGAAGTACTATTGTTTACAATCCGTGTAAAATGAGAAATCAATAGAGGCTGTCTTCATTCTGAAATTATGTAAGAGCATTTTATTGAGATCTTGCCCTACATCTTAATGTGAAGAATCATATAAATTCTTAATTTAACAAATTTGGTATTCTCAAGAAGGGAAAGCCTTATTTTTTAAATAGCTTTTTATTAAGCATAATTGACATACAAAAAACTGCACATTTAAAGTCTACAATTTGATAAACTTTGACATTGCTAAGAAGCCTTGAAACTATCACCACTGCAATGAAGACAGCGAAAATGTCTGTCACCTCTCCCCCAATCCTCCTCCCCATCACTCCCTCATCACCTGCCAAGTCAGCATATAGCCCCTGATCTAGAAAGTTTAACTTTTATAGAGTGGAGCAACTTGCTAAAATTCAAACTCAGATGTTCAGACTTTGAAGAGTAGTAAAATTCTCAACCATTTTTTTTTATTTTAATGCCCTCACTCTACAGTGTGTTTCTCTCTACAGTTACTTGCATTTTCTCCAGTATAGAGCAGAGAGAACTTAACTTTAAGGGTACACAAAACTATCTATCTTTATCAGCCCGGTGTTTTTTAAAAGCAGGCACTAAGATAGGCACTAATCTTTCTTCTTTGGGTCAATACTCAGGGGAAACTGAATTCAGCTTCTTTTATCCCTGCTTACATCATGATTGGTATTTGCCACTTATGTTCATATTTCTTATGAAAGTACCCTGGCTCTTTGAAGACAAATTAAAAAGTGTCAATAGCCTAAAAATAGACAAAGAAAGATAGCTTTTTCAGTAGGAAGTATAACCCTGATTTTGGTCATCTTGAGAACTAGATTTGTTGGTAATTTTTAGCCAGAATTTTGGCCTCTTGACCTCCCAGGTGAGGACCTCCCAGCTTTTTCTGGAGTCTGGTTTCAGCCCATGACCAACACTGGATACATGTGTGCCTTGAGCTCCCATCATACCCCAAAGCAAGTTCCTGCCTCTGACCTTCACCAACAGAACCACATGCCAGACTTTGCCTCAGGAACAGGCAACCTGAAGCTCTAACTCTGTCTCCTCCCCAGCAGCCAAGCGGGGCTTGCAGCCTGGCTCTGTACACACAGCCTAAACTACAGTCAGTCTTAGTTTTTATGCTACCACCAGAATTTAGTCATGTCCTTTGAAATCTTCCTGGTAGTTGAATTATAAATGTGGAGAAAACTGAACTGTTTAAATAATAACTTGGTATAAGCTTTTATACTACTATATTCAAAAGGAACAGATATGGAAACATCAGTTGGCTGTCAGCAGCTTTCACTTGCTTGGACAAAAAGCTTATTCCAGAAAAGCAGGGTGAGTGACTGAGAATTAGAGCATCTATAACACTGAGAAGGCAGAATAGTGAAGCTTCTTATTGAAAGCTTCTCATTCTTATTAAATTTTCAGATACCACAAAGCCAGAAAAAATACTTACGTTCGATGACAGAAGCAATATTTCAAAAGCTGAACAGAGTGGGTGCTTTGTTGAAAGACCCAATAGAACTTAATAGAGATTCTTGGAGAAGTAGGGAGAAATCAGTGATTTGATTGGCCATAATCAGTATAGCCAATATAATAATGGAACTGTCCAGAAAACCACTGAAGCATTAGCTGGGTAGACGGAAGTATCCACTCAAAAATAATAGGTACTAATAGTTCAGGTGTCCTCTGACACTTCTGATTCTGTCAGTTCTGGACTTCATCTGTATCAATTGACAAGAGGGCAACCAGCATGAGAGATGTGGAACTGTGATTTATAGGAAAAAAGCAGAAGAAATTTGTGATGTACATCTTCCAGAAATTTTTTTTTTAAATCATCTGAAGTAAGGATGTAACTACTTGAGAAATAGAGTATCCAAAAGTGTGGGACCATAGGCCCAGCTCTTCTTCTGTACAGCTCCCATTCCACTTCCAGACTTATTGGCACACTGTGCTCTTCCTCACTGAGGCACCAGGAGCCCAGAAAGCTGCTGCTGCCACCCACTCTAGTTCTGGACTCTTTCCTCAATGATGGCTTCAGAGTAGAGGAGTACTTTCAATTCCCACCCTACTTGCCTTCGAGGACACAAATGTCTAGGGGTCTTTGCTATAGGGCTTTCCTACTAATTACTGGGGAAACATTGCCAGAATATAACAAAAAATTCATGCTACAAAGTTAAGAAATTTTATTATAAAATGTATAAACAGCCTATACAGACGGGCCTGATGATAGTGATAGTACGGTCATGCCAGTAGTGGACCACATATACGACTGTGCTCCCATAAGATTATAATACTGTATTTTTACTGTACCTTTTATATGTTTAGATACACAAATAGATACCATTGTGTTACAATTGCTTACTGTATTCAGTACAATCACATGTTGTATAGTTTTGTAGACTAGAAACAATAGGTTATATCATATAATGTAGGTGTGTAATAGATTACACCATCTGGGTTTGTGTACCTACATCTATAACGGTCACATAGTGATGAAATCACCTAATGATATATTTATCAGAATTCATCCCAGTCATTAAGTGACACATGACTGTAGTCACATCTGCCATTCAATAATCGTACCACTCTTCTTGTTCACTAGGCTTCAGTCATACTGGCCCTTCTCCTGTGCCTCCAGTAAGCCGGGCTTTTCCCCGTCTCAGGGCTTTCTGATTTGTTGTTACCTCTACCTGAAATATTCTTTCCCCACTCTTCATGAGGCTAACTACTTCACATCTTCTAGATCTGTACTCTTAAACTTCAGTGAGCATTCAAATTATGTGGGAATTTTGTTTAAAAGGCAGGTCCTGATCCAGTAGGTCTGGGACCTGAAGGGCCTGTGTTCTGCCCTTGTCACAAGCTCCCAGGTGATGTAAAAAAATGCTGCAGATTCATGGGAAACATTGTGAATAACAAGACCATAGATCTAGATTTAAATATCTCTTCCACAGTGAGGCCGTCCCTAAATGAACTTCCACCAATATAATCACCAGCAAATTTCCTGTCCCTGTTCCTGCTGTTTCTTTCATGCTACTTTTCACAACTTATAATTTTATGTCATCTCATTATTTTATTCTGTCTCATAATGTATATACCTCACCTCAATGAAGATCGTTTTTGTTTCCCAGCTCCAGAATTCTATAGTTTCTGAAAATTATTAACACTAGATCCTAACCTACTTTTGTTTTTGATTCCATTATAGTAGTTGTATAGTTATCAGAACAACTATATAGAAATCGAAATCAGTGTTCTTTAGTAAGAGGATGAAAATATCAAACATTAATGATGTTTGTAATGAGTATGGCTTCATATTTAGAACTGTCATGCACCTACTTTCCTACTGAATGCCTTGATTCAGAGTTAAAATGCAAAATAAGAAATAGAGAAATTATGTAAGTGAATATGGATGCTAGGTTATTCACATACTTCATTTTATTTTCATTTTAGTTTTTACTGGATAATTATCTTAAAAGTATTAAAAAGTTTTATCAAAAATAAAAGTTTCATAAATTGCCAAATGATTTATGTTTTTAATGAAACATTCTACCTGTAACTTGGGGCAATGAAAGCCTAGAAATGTGAGGACCAGATACAGTGACCAAAAATATTCTTATTCTGCACACAGAATATTTCAATATTTCAGACTTATCTTAAAAACTCCTGGAAGAATTCATTTTTCACAGTTAAAATGGATTCCATGACTTTTGTGCCAAATGGCTTGTAAAATTAGTTATTTTTTTTTTGCTGAACTTTACTATGTGCCTAGGAGTTTCAGCAGCTCTAAGAGTTTAATATCAAATAAAAATGATAATGTATGCCTTTTTTTGTACTCACGGTGTTCCAGACCTCATGTTTGGTGCTTTCTTTACAGGTATTATCTTATTTACTTAAAGGCCTCGTTAGCACTATATGATATGTATTATGTCACTATCAACAGATACAGAAACAAAGGCAGAGAGAAGTCACCAGACTTCAATGCCAAGCTGTTAACTGAACTATATGTGATGCCTCTTTATATATATGGTCGTTGAGTCACCCATTGAGTAAATAACTTCATATTTGGTCATTCAATGGGTACCATAAGTCTACCTGCAAAGGAGGTACACTGCAAAGGAGGTACTACCGCACTCTGAGCCTTATCTTCTTAGCTTTGTGTCTTGGATAAAAGCAATGAAAACTTAGAAATCTGAATGGGTATTTTTAAAAGCTGTTCCTTCATAGAGTATGGTCAAACAGAAAGATTGCTGGACTAGGAATCAAGAAATCTAAGTGTCTATGCAAAGCTAAATAAATCCCTTCCTCTCTATGGGCTTCAGAGGTCTGAAGGGTAACATGTGGCTTTGAGATGTGAGGTGACTTGCCAAGGGTCATTAATAGCTATGACATAAAAGCAAGCTTCATGGACAAATAATTTTGGAGGACTCCGTATACAAGTTAAAGAAACACTACTAACTTATTTCTTTTTCCAGATATAATATCAGTCTCATGTTTATCTTTTGTATCATCATTTAACTTTTTGCTTATTTTTCCAAGTTTTCTCAACTAGAATATAGGCTCCTTGAGGGCTGGATCATGTCTTGAATGTTGCTCATCTCCTTCATTGTGCCAAGACAGTATGGCACAGAGGATTGTTTGCAAGCCTTGGAACTAGACTTCAGTTTTGATCCTGGCTCCTCCACCCATAAACTAACTGACCATGACAAGTCATTTCATGTCTCTGAGCCACATTTTTCTCATCTGTAAAATGGAAATAATAATTGTCAGAAATTGTTGTGGCACTTAGAACTAGATAGCCTTCAATAAATTATTACAGTCATTATTTTATTAATAGTAAAATCCAAAAAGATATTTATTTATTGATCATTGCTTATGTTCATCTATATGAGGTTTAGTTATATTACATGAATGAAATATCTGGTTCTAAAAAAGAAAAATATTTTGTAAGTATTTGCAAATGTAGTAATAGTACAATGTCTTAGTCTGCTCGGGCTAACATAACAAAATATCATGGATGGGGTGGCTTAAACAATAGATGTTTACTTCTCACAGTTGTGGAAGCTGGGGAGTCCAAGTCCAAGGCACCAGCAAGGTAGGTTCTATTCTGAGCCCTCTTCTCTTGGCTTGTAGGTGGCCACCATGTCGCTGTGAGTTTACATGACCTCCTCTTTGCATAGGTTGGTTGTCGGAGGGAAGAACAGGCCCCAGTTTCTCTTCTTGCAAAGGCATTAATCCCATCATGAGGGCCCCACCCTTATAACTTTATCCAACTCTAAATTATCTCCCTAAGGCCCATCTCCAAATACCATCACATTGGGGGTTAACACTTCAACATATGAATTTTGGAGGGAAGCGTTCAGTCCATAACATATATCTTTTAAACTTACAACATCTATTCTTAGGAGATGAGGTGTTTGAAATTGTTTCCATGCTTTGTGACAGAGTCCTGAAGAATAAACTGTTTTGAATCATAGTAGTTGGTTTTCAAGTCAAAGAACTTAGAGCAGTTTAAAAAAGAAAAGAAAAAAAAGTAATGCATTTGCCAGAGTAATAAAGGCATCTTCTCATTTGCACAGTTATTGAGAAAAGTACAAAGAAATGATCAAATGGAATTTCATTGATGATCATATAAGATTTCAGTTAAAGCACAAAACCACTAATGATACCAATTTAAGAGCCATCCTCCTTCACTGCCTACTTCCTCCTCTACTTCCTTCCCCAGCATTTCAGAATTGTGACTGTTTATGTGCTGTGAACAAATATTATTTGCAGTACTTACTCCTGCATGCATGAAATGTTTCCATATTTTTCATTAGTTAAGAAATCATGGGGGGCGGAGCAAGATGGCTGAATAGGAACAGCTGCAGTTGCAGTCTCCAACTCCCAGCGCGAGCGACACAGAAGACCGGTGATTTCTGCATTTTCAACTGAGCCTCTGCTGCTGACAACCAGGCAAACAGGGTCTGGAGTGGACCTCAAGCAATCTCCAACAGACCTACAGCTGAGGGTCCTGACTGTTAGAAGGAAAACTATCAAACAGGAA
>NW_012100410.1:36938-39748 GCF_000951045.1 Mandrillus leucophaeus
GAGTTGATGGGTGCAGCACAGCAACATGGCACAAGTATACATATGTAACAAACCTGCACGTTATGCACATGTACCCTAGAACTTAAAGTATAATTAAAAAAAAAAAAAAATCTTTCAGTCTCCCAATGTGGAACATATAGTATCTTTTTAAAAAAAATAGTCTTTGCTAATGGATGAAGCTATTCTCTACTCATGGGTTGCAGATCTGTTGACTAAAAAGTACTTTAAAAAATATTTCACATTTGGGTGATATTTTTCTCCAATAATCTAATGCAATTTTTTTGCAAATTTTATTTTCAAGCGTCTAATCAACTTTCTAAATAGTGAAAAGGAAAGCAAAGGTTTCTAGTTTTTTTAGATAGATGGGAAAATTTGGTTCAAATGAAAAGTTTATTATCTGTATGATAATGATAGCTGCTTAAAATCACTCAACATTTCAGAGGTAAAATCTAGATATTTACATTTCTAATGAATGCTGTTTTTGTCATACTTCTACTGGATTCAGCATAGGCTGTGAGATTTAGTACTAAAACGGGGTGTGTTTTATTTGGAAAACAGTATAGAAAAGAATTAGTCTGACTGAAGTTTGCAAATTTCCTACTATTATTTAGAAGCAGCCCAAGCAACTTATCTAATGTTAAAAAGAAAATTACGAATGGAACCTAAAACTTGATTCCTAGCCTAAATTAAATGAAATTGATTGTAGAATCTCTGAAAATGAGTATAAAAGCAAAAGTTACTTAACATTTACTATGTGCCTATTCTAAGTGTTTTACATGTATTAATTCTTTTATGTGTATTTAGGCATTATGACACATGATTAAGTACTGCTGTCACCTGCTTTTGCTCAGTAATGAAACTGAGGTACACAGTGATTAAGTAACTAGTAATTATTAGGGTCTAGACTCCAATCCCAGCTGCCTGGCTGCAGTTGGGTGTCTACTTTGGACTATACTGGCATTTTAGGCAGTGAATATTTAAGCAGCTCATCTTTGCCAAACAAGTCAGTCTCTCTCTCTCTCTCTCTCTGTCTCTCTTCCTCTCTCCCTCTCTCTCCCTCTCTCCCTCTCTCTCTGTCTCTCTCTCTCCCTCTTCCTCCTTCCTTTCCTCCCTGCCTCTGCCACCCTCCCTCTCTCTCTTATATTCCTCTCTACTTCTCTACTAAATCTTTGTTAATACAACAACAGTTCTTCAGGGTCATCTGAAATTTACCTCCCCCACATCTTACTAAACAATTTTACATTCTATTGAATAGAAGGCAGTTTTATTTTATGAAACAACTGATCTTAACAAGGGAATAT
This sequence comes from Mandrillus leucophaeus, assembly GCF_000951045.1. Classification (NCBI taxonomy): domain Eukaryota; kingdom Metazoa; phylum Chordata; class Mammalia; order Primates; family Cercopithecidae; genus Mandrillus; species Mandrillus leucophaeus. The sequence goes on from NW_012100410.1 coordinate 38,240, forward strand.
CGCAGGACAACTTTTACATGTTTCAGAAATAGATTGTTCAAGATGTGTTTTTGTTTTTCAGGGTTCTCTACCTCGTAACAGGCCACTTTAATGGAATGTGATATCTATTCCATTTAGCATTCAGGGGTTTAGCATATATTTAATCTTCATTGAAACTCTATATGTTAGATGTTATCAACCAATTTTATAGGTGAGAAAACAGGGGTTAATAGTAGATAAAGGTCACTCAACTATTACGTATCTACACTAGAATTGGAACTCACACCTGTCTAAATATTTTCCACTGAATTACATTACTTCTGTTAAGAATTAAAAGTGAATTAAGGTGAAGTCCAAAGCCAGTTATTTTTATATTTATTATCATCTACATTCATCATAGATTAATTATATCTAATGGTCACCACTGATGTTAAAGTGAAATTATAAATTATCTATGTAGTATATTCACAATCTTTCTTCCATATTAGCTAGGTAAGTAATATTTTTCCCATCCAAGAGCAACTCATGAACATGAAACTAAAGTAGAGAAAACTGTACAGAACATTTTTAGAAACTGAAGTCAATAGTGTTGATTTCAAACATGATTATTCCCAGTAGCATCATTCATTCTGAAGCATATGTGACCTAAACAACTATTGTAATATTTGTATGTCATTTAGTATTTATTGACATGTCTATTTTATGTGTTTAAATGATACTCTTGATAGATTTGGAAAGGTTTTATTTAAATCCTTGCAACTTATTGTGTGGCCCCTGCACTGGCAGCATCTCATTATCTAGGAGCTGGTTGTGAATGCAGGACCCGGGCCTCACCCCAAACCATTGAATCACAATCTGCATTTTATTAAGTTCTCCTTGTGACTGGCATGCACACTGAAGTTGGGGAAACACTACTTTAAAGTACTTCACACATTCTTTGCAACTTATTTTTAATTTCCACAATTATAAAAATAAAACATCTAAAAAAATAATGGTAACCTTTGGTCTATTTTTTGACTTCATTACGAAATGTCAGTGGTAATCTGATTAAGTGCAATAACTGTTTTAATACAGGATTTTGTATTAAAACATCTTAAATGATTTTTAACAAAATAGTGACCGATAAAGTCAGCTGGAATTGTAGGTTATGAGTTTGAATCTTTGGAATTTCAGAGATCATTGAGGAATATGTGTTTTGCACCTGAAAGCTCTTCGTTGCAACCCAAAGATGTAAAATACTTTCAGGCTCTAAATTATTCATTCCTTATTGCCCATGGTGCAGTAAAAATGTCTTTTTAATATAGGAATTCTTTGCTCTGCAGAGTAGTGCGGGACTGTATAGAAATCACCAAATAATGGTGGGCGCCTGTAATCCCAGCTACTTGGAAGGCTGAGGAAGGAGAATCGCTTGAACCCAGGAGGCGGAGGTTGCAGTGAGCCAAGATCATGACACTGCACTCCAACCTGGGCACAGAGCAAGATTTAGTCAAAAAAAAGAAAAAGAAAGAAAGAGAGAGAGAGAGAGAAAGA
>NW_012100410.1:39798-92945 GCF_000951045.1 Mandrillus leucophaeus
AGGGAGGGAGGGAGGGAGGGAGGGAAGGAAGGAAGGAAGGGAAGGAAGGAATCACCAGTCTGTATTTTTCCTACTGAATTATCAACACTCAACACAGACTAGTTTTGATCACTGATGTGTATGGCATTTCCCACACCAAGCAATTCTCCAGTTCTCTGTGGACACCAGCTGGGTGCCCTACAATTTAACTCAATTTTGACACATCTACCTGAAGTTAGAATCAGATCCCACAGGTTCAGGGCTCAGTCCTACAAAACTATCCCCCCTCTTCAGATGCCAGCCACAAGTCCAGGCCTCCTGTACTTCTGACTGACCACCTACAAATTGGGGCTTCCTATCACTCCCTCTTGAGGCTCAATCACTTGCTAGAATGGCTCACAGAAATCAGGAAAACACATTAACCAGTTTATTATAAAGGATATTACAAAGGATACAAATGAGCAGCCACATGAACAGGTACAAAAGGAAAGGTATGTGAGAAGGGATGCTTCCATGTCCTTGCTGGGTGTGCCACCTGCCCAGCACTTCCGTGTGTTTGGCAACATGAAAGCTTTCCAAGCCTTGATCTTTTGGGTTTTTATGGAGTCTTCATTATATTGGGCTGATGGATCACATCAGTGTCCATTGCTGATCAACTCAACCTTCAACCTCTCTCCCCTCCCCAGAGGTCAGGGGGTGAGACTGAAAGTTCCAACTCTAATCCCAAAGTGGTTCCCTTGGCAACCAGCCCCCATTCTGAGGCTATCCCAGAGCCCTTAGCCATAAGTCATTTCATTAACATACAGAAAGACGCTTATCACTTTGGCAATTCCAAGGGTTTTAGGAGTTCTGTGCCAAGAACTGGATGAAGGTCAAATATGTATTTCTTATTATAAATCACAATATTTCACAGGGATAGTAAAAATTACCATGCAATCTGAAACTGTGCAAAACAGTCTTAATAATCAATGGGAAACATTATGATTGTTCTTACAAAAGGTCTTTAAAACCTTTTGTCCAGGCATTAAATACTGTTAATATAGTTTACAAATATATAGGGAAATGAAAAAACTGGTAAAACTAATAGTTATTTTTGTATATGGTAATATTAAACATTAGAAACATTGAGAATTAAGGCTTATTTTAATTTAAAAAAAAATATCAAGGTTAGGTTGAACAATGCTTGCCTTCTTTTCATGATATGTTGTTAAACAGTGTGAACATCTTTTCTGTGCATTAGTGAATTGTCATTTTCCTTTTAAGTTTAGATCCACTTCCAAATTTTATCTTTTGTGCTTTCAGTGTCATATCTCTGAAAGTTCCTTTAATGTGAGGTTTATTGCCAGCAACTTCCTCTGGGACATCTTCGTTCTTTTCATCACACTTTCCTCATTTATGTATATAATTCTGCCTTCACTAAGTCCTCTGGAAGCTTATCTAGAGTCTTTCTAGTAGTAGCAGTGTCAGCATTTCCATGGGCAGCAATTTTTTCTATTATTCCATTTACATTAGATTCAAATTTATTTTGTACAATATGCTTGTATTAGTCAGGGTTCTCATAGGGGAACAGAACTAATAGGAGATATATGTGTGTGTGTGTGTGTGTGTGTGTGTGTGTGTGTGTGTGTGTGTGTGTGTGTATACACATATATATAAGCTTATTAAGGTCCCACAGTAGGCTGTCAGCAAGCTGAGGAGCAAGGAAGCCAGTCCTAGTCCCCAAACTGAAGAACTTGGAGTTTGATGTTTGAAGGCAGGAAGCATCCAGTACTGGAGAAAAATGTAGGCTGGGAGGCTAGGCCCGTCTCACCTTTTCACATTTTTCTGCCTGCTTTACATTCGCTGGAAGCTGATTAGATTGTTCCCACCAGATTAAGGGTGGATCTGCCTTCCCCAGCCCACTGACTCAAATGTTAATTTCTTTTGGCAACACCCACACAGACACACCCAGGATTTATACTTTGTATCCCTCAGTCCAATCAAGTTCACATTCAGTATTAACCATCACAGTACTAAAAGTTTATTCTATGCTGTATGCATATTACCTATTGTTACTTTCTGCCATGATGCTTGAATGTTTTAAAATGTCATATTTCATCTAGAACACAGGTAAAGAAACTGCATGATCACCAGTTGTAGCATGAATAGCCTATTCAAAAGTCTGTGTAAGATAATACACTTTAAAAGTTGAAATAACTCCTTGGTCTACAGGCTGGATTAATGACGTTGTCCTTGGTGATATAAAACAAATTTTCACATTTTAATTTCAATCCCCAAGAGAATTAGGGTGACCAAGAGCATTACCCAATAGTTGTAGTGCTTTAATGGTTAAATTATTTGGTGTATAGTATCTGTCTACTGCTGAGAGACAGGAAGGCAACACATATTTTGCTGTCTGTGTTGCCAAATAACAGATGGGCAATGACCAATCCTTGACAGACTTTGAAGGAAGTGATGTGACCGGTTACTGATCACAATGTGCATCTATTATTCACATTGTGTTATGTGGACTGAAGAAACTGAGATGCAGTTACTCAGTTAAGGTAACTGAAATTTGAGCCAGGTTGTTGGGAGACTAATGTTGTTTAATAAAACATGACAACTGAAATGTGCACACATTGGAATTGTGCAAGGTGACAACCACCAAGACTAACTTCAATACATGTTTTTATAAAAAAGAAAAGAGAGAGAGAAACCTTAATCATATAATTTTCATTAAATACCTTCTCTAACTTCTGCGTCTGAACATAAATCTGTAATTTTTATTTTAAAAAATTCCTAGTATTTATGACTCCCTGCTGAGTACACAACCCCAAACTATTGATAGAGACTTTTATGCAATTCTAAAAAATTTATTGACTGCATTATATATGTAAGACCCAGTACTAGACTTCTTTTTTTTTTTTTTTTTGAGAAACAAACTCTGTTACTAGATCTCTCACATATATGGATTCCTGCCCCCGCAAACACACATCCACAGAGTAACACAGTTGTGTACACTTGGCATCCCAGGAACATAACCATCCCTGCATACGAGGGGCCTCAAAGGATGTTGAAACAAATTTAACCAGTTTACTGATAATAAGAGGAAAAATGTAATGAACATGTATTTTATGACAGGTGCTGTGCTACGTTCTGAACATTTCATTTTAGAGCAACTGCACAAGGCAGGCATTATTAGTATCCTCACTGTAAATATAAAGAATCACTGGCTTAGAGAGAATTTCTATGATGTGTTAATATAAAAGGAAAAATTTTTACTTAAGCAACACTTTCCTAAGAGCTGTTACTCAAAATTGAATGCTGTGTTTCACCACAACTGGTCCTAACCAGCTGAATCTGTTAAGGTGATGAAGTTTGAATGACCCTGGTCAGAATCAGACTGGTCCTAATTGCATTAGATTTTCTCCTGACCCATGGGCAATAGTACTTGATTTGCATAGCTGCACACAGACTTGTGCACTCATCCCACCTTCTCCATAATGCAAATTTTCAACCCTTAGTGAGTATAATCATCATGACCCACTATCACCAGCCCTCCTTTTGTCACTGATTTTTTTCTCCTCAGCGTGCTACTCAGTGAATTTCTTCTCTCATGTATTGCCTTGCCTGTCAGATAAATAAAATCTGCTCTGTTTTTTGAGCTGTGGTGGTCTGTGTTTAATTTATTGATACCCAAGATAATACAGTTAGTAAGTTACAAAGCTGGAACACGAATCCATTCTAACTGACTGCAACCCATATGCTTAATTTCTGTGTTCAATTGTTAAATAAATAATAGAAGGAAACTGCATTCAAGCTAACTAGTTTTAACATAAAAAAAGGATGCTGACCAGGTACAGTGGCTCACGCCTGTAATGCCAGCACTTTGGGAGGCTGAGGATTACTTGAGGTCAGGAGTTTGAGACCAGCCTGGCTAACATGGTGAAACCCCATCTCTACTAAAAATACATAAATTAGCCTGGTGTGGTGGCGGGAGCCTGTAATCCCAGTTACTCGGGAGGCTGAGACAGGAGCATCACTTGAACCCAGGAAGTGGAGGTTGCAGTGAGCTGAGATTGTGCCACTGCATTCTAGCCTGGACGACAGAACAAGATTCTGTCTCAACAACAACAACAAAAAAAAGGATGCTAATTCTACAAACTTACTCCACCTAACTCAAATTCATTTTTCCCTTTACATTGGTAGAATCTTCACCCCTGGGGATTCCTTCCTATTATAATAATATAATAGGAATAGTAAGAACAGTGTAGTAATAATTTCAACAACACCAACACCAGCTGCAATGTATCTGGTGCTTACTCTGCGCCAGGCCCTTTTTTCCCAGCTATCTCAAACTGGGCATTGAAGTGTCTTGTTGCCTTGTGATAACTTCAATGTACATCCATACGATTCCTTTCTGTAGATCTGGAGTAAAGCCAGCTAAGTATGGACTGGTCGGGATTGTGACAAACTGGAGGCAAACCGAAGAACTGTGCCCATTTGAAGGCAGCAACTATTAATTCACTTCCATTACTCGTTATGGAAGAATACAGACCCAGTATTGACAGATCTTTCTCTTTTTCAAGAGGCATCAAAAATCTGGGTCATTATGTAAAATTTTAAATACTTAAATAATTTAACACTTTCTAAAATACCACTGTATAAATCAAACAAAACACATCTGCAGGCTGAAATGAGCCCTGTCCATAGAACCTGCTAAGAGGCAGGATAATACAGTGAATCTCTACTGTCTGCATTTAATTCCCAGGGTTATTTTGTGTGACCTTGAAGAAGTTAGCCCCTTTGAGCTTCAACTTTCTTATGTGTAGAATGGGCTTTAAAATATTACACATCTTAAGGAGTTTTTATGAGGAAGAGAATTGTTTTTTTTTTCTTTACTCTCTAAAATGCTTAATAAAATACCTAACATTTTATCAATGTTTTTCTTTTTATTGTTTCTCCCAACTCAATCATCCCCTGGTCCTGCCTTCTCTACCCTTCTCCTTACCCCATGACAGTTATATTCACTTGTTCCAAGGATACACACTCTGAACATCTGGCTACAAAGAACACCTAAGTTGTAAACAAATGAAAAATTATTTTGTTGTTTTCAATGGCTATTAAATAACAGATAAATTTAGAAAGGGAAAAAATAAACTATATTTATTTTACCAAGTTAAACCACTTATTTGATGGTATTAAATCATTTGAACTGGTAAATTAACTTATATAATATGTTGTCAACACATGAATAATTTTTATTTTGGTGAATTTGGGATATGTGGCTTTTTCAGAACATTTTGCCATCTAAACTTTTAAAATGTCTAACTAATGTATTTAACTTTTCAGTTTATCTTTATTAGAAGAATTTGACTGTAGCTGTAATGAACTGGAGTCATTACCTTCTACTATTGGCTACCTTCATAGTCTTCGGACATTAGCAGTTGATGAGAATTTCCTTCCAGAATTACCCAGAGAAGTGAGACATATACTTGTTTTCTATTTATTAACTTTTAACTAATCTGTTTTGGAATAAAATCTTAATGGGTAGAATAGCAGTGTAGATTCATGAGTTGAGCTGTGAATAATATTGGAATTATCTACATATATATTTGCTAATTATTCTATTTTAAATGGCAAGTTCTTATATTTGACCCAGAAAATGCGTTTGACTTAAATCTCACATGCAAATAAAAGTAAGAAAATATAAGTCAATTCATGCTAAGAAATATCATTTAAAGTCACTTAATTTCTATCTTTTGGTTTTCAGAATAGTTATAAATAGTATTTTGGAGTAATTACATTTTTATTTCTGTAGCAAACTTTTTAAATGTACATATGCTTTTTAAGGTATCATGTTGCATTATAATATTAGTTTAACTTCCGAATCCACCAAGAGATTCTGTTAATTTTTACATCTAAGTGGTATTTTACTTACTAATATCAAAAAACTATGAAGTATATTTTTTTAATTTACTTTGTGCTCAAGTTTGCTGTTTGTGAAGTACATTTTCAATTGAGCATTTTCTACTAAACACTCTTATGATGATACAACAATAAACAATACATAATTATTTTAGAGCCAAAATATATTATTAAAAATGACAAAAAACACTGTAATGTGAAGCAAAACTAAGTTTGCCTAGGAAATGTCAACAATATTGTATTTTTGAGTGTGTATGATCTTCTGTTATAAACAAAGATGTATTAGTACTCACTTCGACAGACAAAATTATATGATATATGAAAACACTAATGTTAGCAAGTATTTTAAGCATAAAATTATAAAGAAAATTCTTCATTTTTAATATGTAAAAGAAAATCTAGTATAAATTGCCTTAATATCTAAAAGAATTTATATAATATACATATATTTTAAAGAGATACATTATAAAAATAAAACAATGCACATATTAAAAGAAAGTTAAAAATAAGAAAATCTATTACTCAAATTGTTTTAAAAATTAGAAATTTTAATATTAAAAATAGTATTGTGTTCTGATTTTTTTAACCTATTTTATTTTGTTACCTACAGATTGGAAGTTGTAAGAATGTAACAGTCATGTCTCTACGCTCCAACAAATTAGAATTTCTTCCTGAAGAGATTGGACAGATGCAGAAACTAAGAGTCTTAAATTTGAGTGACAACAGGTATTTTTACAACATTTCACAATCATATATTAGTTATTTGCTGAAAGCAAATTATAGTTTTTTTGCCTATAGTTTTGATAACATTTTCTGCCTTTCATAGTATATGGAATGCAAATACTGATACTTTCTTTAAAATAGCAGAAGGTAAATTATTTTTTAAACCAGGTATTTCAAAATTATGTTATTTGATTATATCAAAAGCATATGTAATGTATTAAAATTATATAAATATGAATCACACAAATTTATACACAAAAGGCTTCCCATATGCAGAAAGCATAATAATATGAAGACATGGAAAATAACTATAATAAAAATACATAAAATATATTAATAAAAATGTGCATATGTATGTATGTATGCACACATATGTGTTTTCATGTCTATATTTTGGTCTCCAACAAATTAACTGGGAAATGTGTATATTTTCAATTCCATCAAAGTGCTAGTAAGAATACTGACAGTGAAATGGCTATTTAGTCATGTTTAGAGCAGGATGAACAAGGAAAGGATAGATCCTTTACTTCTAATAATGGCATTATATTGATAGATGAGTAAAAAGAAAAAGTGCAAACCTCAATTCGTCTTTGTTTCCACCTACTCTATAAAAGATAATTATCCTCAAATAGGAAAGGATAAAAACAAATATTGACTAGAGATAACTGCTAAGAAAATAAAATGATCACTATGTTTTCAATAAGTTTCAGCCAGACAATTGATAATACAAGGGACTGAGAGAACTTGCAATGAAATGATCAAAGATTAGCTTTTATGGAATCACAAGAATAATCAGATTTTGGAAGTTTCAGGATAAGCATTGGAATTCTCATTTTTTTCTTAGTTTAAGGAAAAATGTGAATTTCAAAGCTTCACTTACTGGTTAATAATATTCCCACATAAGGGAATAAAACATTTTATTTAAAAGTTTGGAATTTTATTTATAGTATTGGGGGCAAGGAAGCACCAAAGCTTTATGCATCAGAGCAAGTCACGTCAAACCAACCTTGCTTCCTCTTCCAACTGTGTTACTATCCTGGAAAAATGAGGAAAATGTATTGAAAGTTGTTTCTGACTTTTGGCAAGACATTTTTAAAAATCTCTAATTATATTCATATAAATAAGATTAGGAAATTCTTGGTATTATGAATGAAAATAATTCATTCATAATATGCAAAATATACTTAGCAAATATTGTCAATGATCAATAATTAGAAGTTCTATTAATACTTTGAACATACTTATTCAACAACTGTAGCAGACTTGAGTTCACCTACAATGAGCCAGACACACTGCTAGGTGCTGGGGCAAAATTTATGAATAATACATAGAGGAGCTCACAATATGAGAAGTTTAAAATAACTTCATCAGGACAGAAATATAAGCTTAAGTTATGTCCTAGTACAGTTGCTGGAACATACTCTGGAGCCAAATTAGTATTTTTAAATTAATAAATCAATCAGTAAATCAAGCAGAGGTGAAAATAAATATTCAGCTAAAGTTAAGGCCAAAGTTAAATATTACCACCAGAGAAGGAACTGTTTGGAGAAAAGATTAAATAAGAAATGTCATCCAAAAGTAATGATTATTATAATTTCATATTTAAAATGTAATAGATTTTTAAAGTTTGACATTGTAGTTAGGAGCAGTGATTCCTCTGCCTTGTCAGCTGCAAGATTGCTCCTGTTGTCAATGTACTGCACATTTATGTTACCAAATAAGAGCTCACTTGAAATAGAGATCACTGGAAAAGGAAAGAAAAACAAGGGTACCTTGTCCTTTTCTAGCAGTTCCTTCATATTCTACATTTATGACTGGATTGATGATGATATTATGGATGTTGTTTACATGATTCTGGATAGTTTTGAACTCATGTAATTTCAGTGCAGGAGAATTGACATTCTGCTTTTAATGTAGCCCATACAATGTAAGAAACTCTCCCAATAAGATCTTACTTCACAATTTCTGGCTTGAGTGAATTGAAATAACTTTTAGTTAGGAATAACTTTTATGGGTAATTTGGCTTGAAGTTATAAATGTTACTGTAACAATTATAAAAAAAGACTTGTGATATAATTTAATAACAGTTATTCTTCATATTCATGTTCATATTTTATAAATATTTATTAGCTCAGAAAGGTTATTATATTTTTTCTAAAGTTATATAATGCACAGTTTTAATATTTTTATTGCCTTTCAATCTCTTTTCATATTTATTAGATTTTTAAGAAGTGTTTAACTGCTTTTGCACATAAACTATAAAATTAATTTTTAATTACTGTAAGATTGCCCACTTCCATTATCAAAATAAATTTATTTGTCTACTGGCTGACAGAATGCTAATACATTAAAGACAAGAAAATTTTCCTTCTATATTATATCTAAAATGTTTATCTGTATTCAAAAGTGAATATCCAGAAGTTAGTAATAAGTCTCATTGGCATGCCTTGTTTGTACTACTTGCTTTGCTAGCTAGCTTTGATGGTAACCCATGTGATCACAATGTGTTGATCATGCACAATTTGAAGGATATCAGATAGTGTGAAGTATTTTGGCCCTCCAAAGGCTGAAGCCAAAGCTAAATATATAATTTTGATTGAATACCAAGGCTAATATCAAGCTATACATCTTAGAAGTGCTAATTTTTTAAAGATTACCCCCTTTGAATATCTACTACACATTGCATGAAGGTCAAAAGAACATTCTTGCTGAAGGTCAACATACTACTGGGAGCTGTACGTTCCTTTAGAAGTAAAACAAGCATGGCCCTTTGCCCTCATGGAGCCTACAGTTTTGGAGGGATAGCAAAGAGTAAGCAAATTATCACAAAAATAAATGTGTAATTAAAAACTGCAATGTGTTCCCTGAAGGAAAATACAAGGTGCTTTGAAACCAGATTGAGGGAAGTAATTTAAATGAGGAGTCAAGAAAAGCCTCTTTGAGAGGACGGTATTTAAGCTAAGAATGAATGGATATGTGGGGTTCAGTAAAGTGAAGTATGGGAGAGAGTGTTCCAAAGAAAAAAGCAGGCTGATAGAGCCAGTTGTCCTGATGGGACTGAGTCAGGAAAAGAGTTGCAGATAAATTTCTGGAGGGTTTTTTAGGGGCCAGACCTTTTAAGCTCTAACCATACATGTTAACCATTTTTTATTTTTATTCAGATATAATGGAAGTATTTGAAGGGTTGTAAATAGGATATTTTCATTTTTTAAAATACTGTTCAGGCTGCTCAGTGGAAAATGGATTCGAGAAAAGAATGAAACCAAGAAGTTAGAGTATGTTAAATAATTCTTAGAAATGAACTTTTATCCATCTTTACCCATGCTATTAGACTTTTTGTGTTTTTGCAGATTGAAGAATTTACCATTCTCATTTACCAAACTTAAAGAGCTTGCAGCTTTGTGGCTTTCTGACAATCAGGTAAAAGGTTTTATTGCCTGATTTGTTTATTAAGATGAACTATAATTGAAAATTTGAATTACTAATTTATTCCCCATAGATACCTTTGACAGCCACTACAAAATGTAGGTTGTTTTTGTCCCCTGAAAGAGAGATTTTTGTAAAGATAGCAATTCAAACATTGCTGAAGTCAAAACAGTACTGTAAGCCCCACCCTCCTTAAATACTTCTATTTAACATCTACTTCATTCTCTGAGATCTAATACACAAAACGATCATTTTTATAGCTTTTTAACCTCTAGGTGGTACATGTATGTCCTTAGGGGATGTACTTTAATTATATCTCTGAAGGTAAAGTATAAGAAATTGTTACCACAATCCCCACAACAGGGAATTATTATCCTCTGTGTTCCTTTTTCTTCTTATCCTTTTAATTATAATCAACTTAATTCAAAAACTTCATTCAAGAAATTTGAAACATCAGGCCGGGCGCAGTGGCTCATGCTGTAATCGCAACACTTTGGGAGGCTGAGGCACACAAATCACTTGAGGTCAGGAGTTCAAGACCAGCCTGACCAATGTGGTGAAACCCTGCCTCTACTAAAAATACAAAATTAGCCAGACACAGTGGTGCATGCCTGTAATCTCAGCTACTTGGGAGGCTGAGGCAGGAGAATCGCTCGAACCCAGGGGGCACAGGTTGCAGTGAGCCTAAATCACACCACTGCACTCCAGCCTGGGCGACAGAGTGAGACTCTGTCTCAGAAAAAAAAAAAAAAAGGAATTTGCAATATCTTTTTGGCAACTATTAGTATTTTCTATAAAATTGTTTTGATATTATTTTTTATCCTCTTGAAAACGTATTTTAATTGAATCAGTAATATTGCATTAGTAAATAATTTTATTAACTGGAAAATAACAAGAAACCATTGAAGGTTTCTGATTTACCTACAGAAGAACTAATGATAGACAATTTTTATACAGTTTATTGGTCCTCTTTTGTCTTGTGATCCTTAAATTTTGATACACCTATCCTCAACTATGAATGGCTAAATGAAAACAATTCATCTTGGATTTAGTTCATCATTTTCTGAGCATAAAAGTAGCATTACTGGTACGTGAATTATTCATACTTACAGTCATTGGACACTTTTGTGGAAAATTTAAAATAACCTTTACAAATTATAAAATGTAAATCTAAGAATATTGTTTGTGTTCCTACAGTAATTACAGCATTTGCTTCCATCTACTGAGTCAAAAATTAGTAATTCAAATTCAAATCTTATCAATAAACTGTAGATTTTTCAAGGTATCAATATATCATCATAAATAATTTCTGGAATCAATGTGAACTATGCTAATGTAATAGTATATTCCACAATATTGCATTGTGGGAAAAAAATATGATTTATTATTCTTATGAGAGAATGAACAGAGCAGTGACTGCATCATTTAACTTTTATTTAGAACATTAATGTAATGTGGTTATGATTCAGTTTCATAAGACAAACTGATATCAAAAATCCCCTTTGTGTTTCACTCCTATTAATATCATTAAATAAGCAGATTTTTAGTATATTAGATAATATCATTTCCAATATATTTCTGACATGGAATGTAGGAGTTCTAGAATACCCCTTCAAAATGAATATTTCTGAAATCAAATTAATAACAGAATGAAATATGCACAGAGGTCAGTATATGATGATATATATTAGGTACAAGTACAGTTGCTTATCTATAAAGTGGACTCTGTCTTTGGCTATAAAAATATCTCATAAATAAATGAATGCTTTTTTAACCTAATTAAATTCATAGATGATCTTGCATAGCATAAATTTGATAGCAAATTTCATTTGTCTTTCTAGGGCAACAATCCATGAAAATGAATAGGCATATAGAACCATAGCAAAACCTTACTTAGTTGAAACAATTTAACACATTTTGAACTCTTCAGGATTAAATCTGACATTGCTCAGTTGAATAGGTTTTGGTAAGTTTTGTAAAAGGGTATACTAAAGAAGAAGAAAACTTTATTATGAAAATCTTAGGATATGAAAATATTCCTCAGTAATAGTGTTATTTCATGTTGTAATTTCTTATTTTATTTCCTTTTTTTTCACTGTTTTTTCCCCAATGTTTATCTGGGTGAGACCAGACTATTGACTGTTACATATTTGCAATTGTATTCATCTAAGTTGTATGTTCTTTGCTTCTAGTCCAAAGCCCTTATCCCTTTACAAACAGAAGCCCATCCAGAAACAAAGCAAAGAGTATTGACTAACTACATGTTTCCCCAGCAGCCTCGTGGTGATGAAGGTAAATTGTCAGTAGAAATTTCTTCTCTACTTATAATGATTATGGATAGAAATGACTAATTTTATTCGAATCTCTGGCCAGGAGTACTGGCACATGGACAAGCCTATAAAGATAATTACATGATACACAAATATCATTTGGGGATATACTTTAAGCATAAGTCTTGTTTTCTACTCTATTTTAGGTAAGCTTCCAAAACAAAACTCTTCATCTTTATATCTTACATAAAAATATTGTTGATTTTTAGGAGCAACTATTTCTCTTTATGGATTGCAAGACACATGACTAGTAAAGCAAATCTGGTACCCAGCTAACGGAAATGAGCTAAGAGCAGTCAGATCCTAAGGAAGTTTCAATGAACTGGTTTAGTTGCTGTGTTCACTTATTGCATGAACACAATTTAAACATCTAGTCCAATGATCTCTAGACTCAAATTATTTCATGATCTAAGTTAACCATAAATAGATACTTGCAAATAAGACCATTCTTTCTTTTTCAAGTTGAGTTCCCCTAACCAAAACCCCAGATCAAACCCCAAATCCTTTTTCAATAATTAAATCTTCTCTTCTATGATCACATTATTCATTTAAAAAGGTTAAAAGAGCTTTGTCCTTTGCTATTTGAAACTTAGTGTAGGCTCCTTAGCCCAAACCAACACAAGCTGATATGCACATTTTCTACAGTTATAGAGTAAAAATAATTCTTGGAAGAGTAAACTTATTTTAATCCAGCCATGGATTAAATCTACCCAATCCATGTGAATGAGGCCAACTTGTAAAAGAAACCATTTGTTTATGTATTTTTTATTTCCAGGGATAATTATAATAAATTACTTTGGTCTTTGACCTCCAAATGTAAGTGAATCATTTTGGAATTTTTAGGATATTTTTCTTTAAATTTTGTCTATATAAATAGGAAAAGAAAAGATTGTTTTAATATGCATTTTTATAAGTCAATAAAATTAATCTTTTGAATTGATAAAAGAAAAGCCCCCATGTTTATATATTTTATAAGAGACATCTTAAGTAAGGATTATGTTATATTCATGCAGCTTTACTTATGTTTTCATTTTAATAGCTCTATATTATCAAAATATTTAACTTCAAAAGAATATAGGGGAAACAATGAAAAGTATCTCATATTCACTGGTCATTTCTGAGATGTGATCTCACAGATTGAATCCCTAATTTGTCCCAACGTAGATTCAGTTAGGTAAGATGGAGTGTTAAAGAATTAGCCTAGCTGAGTTTGCTTTTATTTCTGCTTTTTTCTTTGAGAAAAGAAAGGTTGGTAATTGAAAAGTTTCCTTGAATTTAAAGTAAGTCATCCTTTGGTTTTCCAGGCAGGAGTGTAATAAATGAGTTTTCAGAATCCCTTGTAACAAAGAAAGACATGTATGATAAAGGACCTCCTTTGGAAAAGAATTTAGCCTTAACTAAGTACTTCCACTGCATTTTCATGTGATCTTTACCATAATGTTGCAAAGAAAATATTATCATTAACCAACATTTTATGTAAATTAAAGATTTATAAGCCATTTCCTTGTTAATTTGACATATTTAAACTAATTGAAACAGACTATATTTTCCACATTCTCTACCATAAAAACAAGCTCCCCTCATTGACCCCACAATAAAAGGAAAAGGTTGCAATCTTAGATACCTTATTGCAAAGTAAATGTTATAATGTTATGTGGTAACTTTTATAAAAGAAATTTTTATAGAGTTTAGCAGTTACAAATAAGGATTCTATTTAGACAGGAACAGAATCCTGCACTAGCCACTGAGAAGTCTCCTAACACTTTGGGCAAGTCTCTTCAAACTCATTAGTAAAATAAGGATGAGATTAGTAGTACCATTATGTTGTTGTAAGGATTGAAAAAGATAACGCTTTAAAATGATCGCTCCAACTCTGTATATTATTATATTGTCCTATGGGGAGCCCATTTCCTACACTAGAAAATTTCCCAATCCTGAGTATTTTAGGAGTACTGAATTTGAGTTAAGATTACAAAAGGCCATGTAATAAATATCAAGGGAATTTTATTCTTTTGTTTCTCTTTCCTTCTTTGTCTTTCTTTTTTTCTTTATTTCTTTCTTCTTTATTTTTGTACTTGTTCGTAGTATCTATCACCATTTTTGCATACTGTATTAAATACTTTGTATAAAATTGTTTTTTTAAAAAGCAATAATACTTTGGAATCTAACTGTAGATTTCCAGTCAGACAGTGACAGCTTTAACCCTACACTGTGGGAAGAGCAGAGACAACAACGCATGACTGTTGCCTTTGAATTTGAAGACAAAAAAGAAGATGATGAAAATGCCGGGAAAGTTAAGGTGAACCTTTTAGCTTTTGTTTCCTCTTTCTTCTCCTTATCTTTTTGTTTGCCCATTGTTCTTATTCAGATAGATTTTGGGACAAAGTCAGACACCTCTTCAAGTCTCATGGCGGTACCTTTCATTACAGCATGCTGGTAGTTCTGGAAGCATTGGTGTGCTTCAGAATGAGACTAATGTCCCAAATCTGAGTGAGCAAATTTGAAATGCCACCTCATCCAACAGAATAACTGCATGAGAGAGATTCAAGCTGAGAGAAAGTAGAAAAAAAAATCTGTATGATCGACTTCATCTAAGAACCTTATTTCATTGTTGACACACTACACACTACAATGATTTTTTTTTTAATCACTGAGCAAAGCATCATGCAGACTGAATGAGGCCAAAATAAACATTTCTGGAAGGGCCAACAGATTAATATATTGCATTGGCATTAAAATCTCTGAAAGGTTCTGTGTCTTTGGGCTATTCAAGAAGAATTTATGAGTTTCCTTAAATGTGAGGACAAATTTTAAGGAAGATTAGTGCCTAATGGCAGGCGATGTTCCTTAGGGAACATAACTTCAATTTTTTTTTTTTTCACCTCAAAGTGTATTTTAAAAGGTCTTTTATAGGGACTACTAAGTCAAGTAACAAGATTGAATTTTAAAATCTATATTTCTCCATTACTTAAAATTTTAATTATCATCAGAATTGATTTAGATTTTATCAGCATCACATTTTCACATTGTCATGGCAGCATCTTGAATCTCTCATTTACTTTTTATAACATTGTATGTGTACTTTTTCTATCATGGCTAACAGCTCTCACTCTTAGTGACTAATTACCTTTATAATTGCATATATGTTCTATTAATAAAGCTAGATTGTGCGTTATGTTTGTCTCCGTCCTCTCCTTTCCACATTTTCTAAACTTTATTTCTTAAATCAGCACATGAGCACTTACTGGCAAGGCCTACTAATATCGTTACGGAGAACGCAAAATGGATTCCCAAATCCAAAATAACAATTTTGTTAAAGATTTGGGTTTAAAAAAATGTCTCTGGATAGTTGATTAGTACTGTCTAACAGCCAAAGAGACATCTTTTTGAACTTGTGAATTCCTGGAAAAAATAATGCTAAACTGAAAACAAACCTTCAGAACATTTCAGTTCTTTTACGGATTTCTTATGTTAAATCCAGAACCAATGGATGATGCATTCTGTACCAGACTTCTGATTCATCTTTATATTTCATTGAATTACCAAAAATTACATGCTTCTTCCTGAAATTCTATATTCAAAGAATGCAAGAAGAAAGTGCATTTAATATACTCTGGTATATGTGTCAATGAAAACTTAAAATATAGTAAATGCTTATGGTTATTTAGAAGCCCTGTTTGTGTGTTATGTGTTCAAGTTTGTTTATAATCAGAGTAGGTTCATTATACTTTAGAGTGTTTTTACTCTGTGTTTATTTACATTTGGTTTATTTATGTATTAATGAAACAGTGTGTGTTTCAAAATCTCAAACTATTCAGTTTTGACTAATTTGAATATTTCCAATGCCATTGGCTATTGGACAAATTAGAGCACAAACAAACTTCTAAATAAATCATCATCATGGAAGTATGATGAATAGAATATATTGTAATCTTACACTGAATTAATCACACTTTTCTGGTTCATTACATGTACATTAAATTCAGCACCATTTTACCTTTAATTTACATGAAATTTAAAAAGGAATCATTGACCTATGCTTTCCACTTTCAAATGGACTAGAGTATAATGCCCTACTTATAGTCTGTATAGTGTAGTATGAATGCTGCATTGTGTGAAGAAATTGTGACCCTTTAGCATCATATAAAATTAGTACTGTTTTATATGTGGATTGAAAACTAATTTTATGATCATTGTTTTAAATGCATAACTCAGAGTGAAAGAAAAAGAGACTAGAAAAATGATAAAGTGAAAGTATTGCTACAGTGCTCCTCTTTCTCCCAGAAAATGGAGATTCCTTCTCCCACAGGATCTCTCCTGCCAAGCCCCCTGGGAAAGGGGCCAGCGTGGGATTACTCTCCAACCTGCCAGACTGTCTGGCGATTGCTGCACACCATGGGCCAGGTGTGATCAGCAGATCCAAGATATGCCCGTCCCCCAGAATGACCCACAGCTGGCATGGGGTTGTATAACTGGCCTCCAGCAGGACAGGAGCATGTGTACTCCATTGCCAGTTGC
The DNA here is from genome assembly GCF_000951045.1 of Mandrillus leucophaeus. Taxonomy (NCBI): domain Eukaryota; kingdom Metazoa; phylum Chordata; class Mammalia; order Primates; family Cercopithecidae; genus Mandrillus; species Mandrillus leucophaeus. Next base: position 56,682 of record NW_012100410.1, read on the forward strand.
AGCACAATCCACCACTCTTCCCTCTCTAAGTGGCAGACAGGTAGGCCTAGGTGTCTGGGGTAGGAGAATCTCCCATGTAGAGGCAACCTTGGAACAGTGGTTTATGGGGTATGTTCTGCATGATTTGGGGTAAGAAATGTTGATCACATAGAAACCTTCAAATTGGCAGTGTTTTATCTCAATTTAACATTTTGTTTATTGACATTGGCAGTGGGGTGGGGAGGACTGAGCCAGAGGGGAGGGAAAATCAATGTGAGGTGCCTATTGGTGGGATATCTGGCATGGTTTTTGAGTTGAGTACTTTTTTTTTCTTTAATTTAAAGTGTGGGAATACCAATAGTTGGGCAGAATGTTGATGACACTATTGATGCATTCTAAATTGTCCCCTCCACATATATGCACATTTTTTATAATGTGAATTCTGGGGGAGATTAAATAGCTAAAACTTAATTCTTAAAATAGCATCAGATTAAATTGAGATTTACTGAGAGTGGCCTTTAAGCACAAAGATAGACAATCTGTTGAAAAGCATCAATTTCCTTTCATTTGAAGACACAGATCATATGAATTCCTGTAAGAGAAGATTGAATTGGGAGTTGTGGCAAGTAGGGCTTCCTTATCTTTGTGGTTGGGTGTTTTAAGAGGTTAATGGGGGGGAAAACATGTTTTATGGAATATGAAAGAACACTGCATGTCTTGTAAACTTTACTATCCACATGTAATGGACTAGATACTTATCCATTGTCTTATATTTTTGCTATAATATAAGGCAAGCTGAGAATGCATTTTCCTAACTAAAACTGCTGTAAGTTTCTTTTCTTTGTATATCATTCCAACTAATTCTCAAAGTAATATAATATTTAACTATCAATGATCAAAGTATTAACTAATATTTCTCTTACTGGAATTTGCAATCAAATCAAATTAGAATTTGATCATGATGTGAAATATAATATATTATATTACGTAATATAATATAATATATAAAAAAACAGTTCTGTGTGAATTCAAGATATCATTTCTAAATGCCCTAAATACCCTAGCTATTAACCTTAAGTGATTCTTTATTGCTAAATTTTTGGGGGTCTCCAACATCTTGCAGCTGCTATTTGCATTTACTGCACTTTATTTACATCTAAGATACAAAGAATGCTGTGAAACATTTCTGTTCTTCAAAATTAAAGTAATATTTTAGTTAAAATCTTGCATTTTAATCAAATGTATATGTGAACTGAGCAAATACTTTATAGTGAGTGATCAACACAACACACTTTTGCAAGAATATAATTGATTTTCCTACCTTTGTGTATAATAAATGAATTTATATATTTTATCTCATATTGGAATAAGAAAACATTTATAGTCTATATATTTAGATATATAGAAAAATTGCTCTTGTATTTGGGTATTACTTAACTATTAGTATAACTGGGTTTATGATCATATTCACTTCTGATGCACTGCATATATCCACTGAAAAATAAAGCAAAGCAATCTATAAATGGGCATAAAATTTGCTTGCGTAGAGCTTCGAAACATAATACAATGATAAAATATAGTTTTATCTTTAAAAATTATAAAATATTGTGTTACTTAGCTTTATTTAAAAAATAGAAATAATTTTGCCATTTAACTCAGAGAAATTCACATTTTAAACTTACAGTATTTCTTCCACAATATTGTACAAATATGTGCTGCACCCATACTCTGAGCTAGCATAAGCATTGGAGTCAAAAGACCTAAGTTTGCATATTGCATCTACTAGTTATGTAATCTTAGGCAAGTTACTTACATGGTCTGAGCTACACTTTTTTTCTGTAAAGTGGCAACAGCTGCTGCAATGGGTTGTGAAACTTAAGTGAGATTTTATATAATGATTAATTATATAATTTTTAATAATTAATCATTTATTATTTAGTGTATAAATATTAATTTATATTTAAACCTGTAGAATTTATAATAATGTTTATGTAAATAATTAATAATAAATTAAATATCCCTATAAAACATTTATCATGGTGACTGGAACATGGGAGATACTGAATTAAATAACTGTTGCTACATATAATTGAAAAAAAGATCCAGACAGTTACAGATATTATGTTTAGACATATACAGAGTAGAGTCAAAATCACCAAAAGGAATCCAGATTTTTAAAATATATTAAGTAAAATGTGACCTTAGAAATAGTATCTCATCTCCTCGTAGAACTTACAGATTTTCCAAGAACTTTCACATTTTTCACATTTTAGCTCCAGATTAACTCAAATGTGTAGGAAATACATTATCATTTCCATTTTACATGAGTAGAAACAACAGAAGGATTAGTGGATGATAGCTAGTTGGGAATAGATCTATTGACTTAAATTTAAATCTTCTGACTCCAAGGCCAATCAATTCTGCTAGTAGGCTAGTAAGTGAGAAGCAAGGAGCTTACTTTTTAGGTGAAACAAATCCAAGCTTTATAAGACCTGGAACTTCCTCAATTTAAGGGGGATCCTCTTTCAGGAAAAGAATATAAAATGACTCTGTAAATAATAAGACCCCTCACAAGACTTTGGAAGAGGTGTGTAGCTTAAGCTGTGTTAATGCATAGTAAATCTTATTTCTAGATGTAATTGTTGTCACAAGAATAAAATATTCAAACATCTTCTGGTGATGTGACCAAAATATCACATGTACTTGCTTATAAAATAACCAGAAAATATTAGTACCATGTCAAATAGTGATCTAATTGTGTCAGATGGGACATAGCATCTAACAAAAAATACATTACATTATTCAATGAAGTATTTAATTCAATTAAGGAAGAACACTTCACATTTCTTTTGCCTTCCATTCAATTTATAAGTGTAGTTTTAGTGTTAGGGGTTTTTTAAGTTGCATAGAATTTTAATTTAATGCCCTACTTTAGCTTATTTTTTATTCACATACAGCTGGTTATTAAAAAATAAAATATTCTTAATTGGCATGATAGTCATAGCATTCTACAACTTACATTTTTAATGTAATTTTTTTTTTTACTTCTAGCACTTTGATGTCAAGTACTTTTAAACAAGTTCAATGATATAATTTTTAAATTATACTTAATTTGTGATTAACATTTCTAATACCAATTTAAACAACAGATCTAAGAATGCATGTATCCCAATGGACTTTGTCTAGTAGTCATATCATTCCTTTTATGTTTATTTAAGAATACATTACAAATTAAGTACCCTGGGATTTATTTATATTACAATCTAACAACTTACATTTTTTTTTTCTGTCAATTCTAACTTTGTTTTGGGTTATATTTTTGTAGCTATATTTCTATATATTATCAATGTCATCCTTATTTGAGAGTTTAAAGAGATTAAACTACATTTAAATAGCACTTACATTAACAAAATTATCTGGTTTTTCATTTGTTTTCCAAATATTTACTGGAATATAATTTTATATCTTTAATATTAAAAGGAATGTTAGAAGTCATCTAGTGAAGTCCAATTCCAGTATTTGATGAGAAAAATGAGCCACAAGGAAGACAAAATACTGAGAAGAATAACACAGTTGGTGGATTTGCTAAAACTGCAGATGGGCAAAAGTGTTTGAATTCATATTCATAATTTTCAGATCTATATCACCATCATAGTTACTTACATCCCATGAATTACATGGGTGTGTGGGGGTGGGTGCGTATGTGCCCCTCACTCTTTTTTTCTCTCCCTTTTCCACTCTTCCTCTTCCTTTCACTGCTTCTCTTTCGCGTTCTCTTCTCTTACCCTCTCACCCCCACACACACTTTCCACAGATATATACCTACCACAATCACATAAATCATTTCATTTTGTAAAGTTGATTCTACTCAGATGCAAAACATGATTGTTGGAACAAGCCAGGCCAAGTAAATCCTTTTTTCTTAGTCCCTTTTAATTAGCAAATTAGCATGCACAACTTGTACTTATTCTATTTTAAATATGTTATAACAAGTACCCTGATGATGAAATATTCTATATGGAATGTCTCATATTTTCTACCTCTAAATTTAATGCTAAGAATAGTCATTAACATGTGTTCCCAAAAGTTAGATTGATACCCTAAAATGAATTCAAGAATGGAAATAAGTAGCTGGATCGATAAAAGCCAAAATTTACACATGTCCCTAAAATATGTTAGAAAGTGGTCCCAATTTTTAATTTCTCTTCATTATAAGATATTACTCAAGAAGCATGTCACTTTCTTAGGGTAAAAAGTAAATATAAAAACTACCCTGAAGCATTTTTTTCCCTTAGGGATTAATGAGAATTAGCTAGTCTACCTTTTGATATAACATACCAACTGTTTAACAAAGGCTAATGCATATTTGGGCAGCAGATATTGTCAACTCCCCATTTTTTAATATGCAACTCTACTTGTAAAGCTTGTTGGGTCTCCTCCCATCACCTGCATTGATACTCAAAAGATACTCTTAATATCAACATAATTACTTACAAATATTAAAATAAGGAAGAGAACAGTGTCTAAAGTAAGAAAGCAGCTGGTATAATGTGATTAAATTTTTCAAATTACCAATCACTTAAGTGTTTTGACCTACTGCTATTTCAGCCATCTATAGGGTAGGTCTAAAGACAGAATATGATTCAAAATTAGTTTATAATCCAGAAGAATGGGAAGGGGTGGGAAGTCCCACAAGGCTAAATATGAAAACGCTATGCGTCCTACTCTATAACAGTTTCTCAGCCAGCTCAACACTCACTGTATTGCATTTGATTATACTACTGAATATAAAATGGGGTAGTTTTGTGAACATGCTTGCTGAAGTTATTTTTATGTTAAATTTCTTTTTGTAAACTTCTAGGTTGAAATAAACCTAAAACGATATCCAACTCCTTACCCAGAGGATTTAAAGAATATGGTAAAATCTGTTCAAAATTTGGTGGGTAAGCCAAGCCATGGAGTGCGTGTTGAGAATTCAAATCCAACTGCTAACACGGAGCAAACTGTGAAAGAAAAATATGAACACAAGTGGCCGGTAGCCCCAAAGGAGATTACAGTGGAGGTACTTGAAGGTTATTGGTAATTGCCAGTGTGGTTTGGATTTTTTGGAATTTTAAATATGTTTTTTAACTGAATAGATCTTCCTTGATAAGTGCATTTTTCCCCTAAAATATAAATGATCTCTCTACTTTTTCAAACTATGAGGGTTGCATTTAATCAATCATAGAAAAATGATACCCTCATGGCCAAAAATCATTAACATAGCTCCAAAAGTTCCAATACACACAGAATGAATAAGTTCATCACCCAGCAAGGCCTGGCCAGTGAGTGCATTATATCATATTAGTGACATTATTTTGGCTACCCCAAACTTTTGTTGTATTAATCATTAAGAAAGACTAATCCAAGATTTTCTATTATGCAAATCTCATAAAATTCCTAATTAGATCTAGAGCACAATTTTTAAAATGTTTTTATCTTTGGCTTACAACTTTTCTAGGAAACACTGATTAACAATAAAAGAAGGATATAACTTTGAAATTTAGATTTATGGAATCTAGTCATGTGAAGTTTAATTCCTATATTTTAGAATGAGTTAGAAATCCATCCTTATTGATTTTGTGGTCTGAAAAGAATTCAACTACACTAACGCCACCTCTACTATTTCATCACCTCTTCAGCTAATTTGGTTATCATATTTTTATCTTCATTAGAAACATAATTGATCTGAGTACATCTGTAAGTTCGCATAACTACTTCTCCAAAATCTAGATTGGCAAAACTCTTTTACAAATCTGCATTTCAGAGCATCAGTTTGTTGCATTTATTAAACACCAACTGCATATGTAACACTGTGCCAAACACTGTGAGAGAGAAAAAAGAAATATAAAATGTGTCTGTAATCCCCCAATAATTTAAAGCCGACTCAGATACACTTAAGACACATGAAACAATTAAAGAGCATATTATTTAAAATATGATCCCATGGTTAGTTGAGTGATGGCAAATATAATGCTTTAAGTTTAGTTTAGACTGTGTATTAAAGGTAGGGTGATTCTGTTAGAGAGGAAAAGGGAGGAGGGCATTCCAAGCAAAGGGAAGAGCTTGAGCAAAAATAAGCATAGTGTGCATATCTGCCAGCAGAGGTACCAACCTACCCTAGAGGAGGGGAATACACCTAGATTTCTAAGGGAAAAAAATGTTAACATTCATTTTCATTGTTTTTTGCTTATAAAATCAGTATCACTATACTTTTTCCTTTCTAAAATATTATGCACATATTATAGTAAAACAACAGACTGTTCTTTTATCTCAAAGATATTGCTGCAATATAAAGGGAAAGGAAACCAACATTTAGCAGATACACATTAAATACATACATATACATTTTATATTTAAATATCCTGTAATCACAGTTTGACATCAAAATAACTGGTGGTCATGAAAATCTATAAACTGGATAATTTTACTATAAAATAAGAGTCTAAAATGTCTTCATGCAGGGATGGGATAGATGAGGCTTTGGTCATGAATTTAATAATAAATCTTAAAACTGTCCCAGAATCAGGTCAAGCATAACCAATCTAAAATTAGATTTAATGTTTCCTTTGTAAACTTGCTTTTGCTTTCGTGTTCCTGATCTTGATCTCACTGGCACCATTATCTTCCATTTCACTCAAGCTAGAAATTTGAGAGATGTCCTTATTTCTTCTTCCTTCTTTCTCTCCACTTCCTGTGTCTTCCAAATAATTACCAAAGCCTGTGCATTCTCACCTAAGTGTATCATTTCTACCTCTTCAGGCCTTCAATTCTGTCCTGCATTACCATAAAAAATATCTGTTTTTTTGGCTTCCCTTGTCCCCAGCCTCCTCATTGCCTTGTCAATGGTCTTCCTAAAACAGAATTCTAATCATTTCTTTGCCCTCCTTAAAAACACTACAGTGACTCCTTATTGCTCAGGCTAAGATTAAAGCTCAACTTTCGGCTTTAAATTTGTCTGTGTGATTTGCACCACCCCTTTCTTAGCTTTCTTCTACTAGTCTTTTCCTCTTGAACAGAAATTTCACTGGCAATTTCAATACTTTATCTAAAATTGAGATTCTAGATCTTCTCTCTCTAACTTGTAACCATCCTAGAGCAAGGAGGAACTGTTGCTTTCTGTATTATCCTCCTGTCTCAAAATAACTGCAGCCAAAGTAAAGGTTCACACTCCATTTTTCAATGTCCAGATTTAATAAATGCAGATAATCAAGCGTTTAGCTGATCAGTGCATACTAAATATTTATGTTTTGCACTTGTATGCCATTTTTTGGGTCATTGTTATTAGTTCACACTGCCAAGGATATGGAAGAGGGTATTATACACTGCATGATATATTTATTCATGTGATTAAATATAGAAAACCCCCCAGAGAAGAATAAAGGTAGGCAGGACCAGAAGTGGAAAACAGAAAAATTAAATAAGGTAGAAAGATTACAAATGCAACTAAGGGGAAAAAGGAAAGGTAAATATTTATTGCTCACTTTCATTTTGCCAACTATATGCCAGTAGTTTTAACATACATTATGCCAGACAAAGAACAGGGCTGGCAGAGCCATAAGAAGAAGGAGGACAGGGAGATTTTCCTTTATAATGCCTTGCACAGTTTGCATTTGCCTTTTCCCCAGATCTCTTTATATGGCTAGCACTTCCTCATCCTTCAAGTTTCAGCTTAAAGGTCACCTCAGCAGGAAGGCCTTCCCTGGTCACCCTGATCAGTTAGACCCTCTGATATTCTCTGTCACGTCACATTATCACATTAAATATGATGAACAGTTATGATTACTTTGTTTATTGACTTCAGACTGTGAGTTTCATGAAGGCAGGGATGCTTTCTTTCTTGCCCGTCCTTTTATTGCCTGAGTCTAGCACAGTGCCTAGGATAGAGTAGGAGCAAAATAAATATTTGTTGAATAAATGAATGAATGATATAGTCTAGTATAATGACTCTGGTAACATGTCTGTCTCTCCATTCAATTAGATATTCATTGAAATCAAGGAGAAGTTCTGAGGTTTTTTTGAATTAATAATTTAATTAATTGATACCTATCCACACTTCATCACCTGTGTGTTCAATACACTCTTGGTATATAAATGCCCACAGCGTCTCAGTGATGTTATGGTGATCCTAGGCAAAAATAAATACCTAGGAGTTTCATTTAAGTTGTTATTCCCAAACAGCTTAGTAAATATTTATGCCCTACTTTGTGGTCATTTGAAAAAATCAATGCAATTAAATTGAAAGAGAAAATGTTTACCTCATTCTTACCAAATCAAAGCCAAAATATTAATGGCATACATGCACCTGTTAAACACCACCTATCTTCTCACAGCTAGGAATCATAGTAGACACCACAATTTTAATTTCTGTTTCTCATTGATTTTCAAGTGCCACTTGGTTTTTGATCACAGCAACCACCAAAAACCCAGCCTCACAAGGATTTTGGTTTTTTGTTTTTGTTTTTTGTTTTTTATTTTTTTGAGATGGAGTCTCGCTCTGTTGCCAGGCTGGAGTGCAGTGGTGTGATCTCAGCTCACTGCAACCTCCAACTCCCTGGTTCTAACGATTCTCCTGCCTCAGCCTCCTGAGTAGCTGGGATTACAGGCACGTGCCAGCACAGCCAGCTAATTTTTGTATTTTTAGTAGAGACGGGGTTTCACCGTGTTGGCCAGGATGATCTCGATCTCCTGACATCATAATCCACCCACCTTGGCCTCCCAAAGTGCTGGGATTACAGGCATGAGCCAGCATGCCTGGCCAAGGATTTTCATCAAAAAGAATGTGCAATCTAATGTTGTAACTGAGAGTTATCTCAAGCTAGCCATTTGCACAGTGTCTGTCTAATGTCAAGTATTGCTTTTTTTCCCTCAAACATTTAATATAACTCACAGTGTCCCTGTTAATTGCAGCAACACCCATGGGTGCCTCAGAGTACAGTTTAAGAATCAAGGGGTAGGGCTTTTAAATCTAGCACACATGAATTGAAATCTTGGCTCCACCTTGTGACCTTAACAAGTTCCTAAAACCTTTTCGATCCTTGGTTTCTTTATCTTAAAAAAAACACAAAACAGAAAATATAACAGCTATTTGTATACAGCTCCAAGCACAGTTATTGACACAGAAGAAGCCTACAGTAAATCATTCTCTCTTCTTTCTCAAGAGAATTATATGCCAATTCCTTTCTCATCCTCCTTTAATCCTTCTGCAAGTAACTACCAAGATACATATTCACCATCCAAAAATGTTCTCCATTTTTCTCTTTGTTAGGAGACTCAGCCCAGTTTTTTTCTATAGAGGAACATCTTTCTTCCGGTAACAGAGAATTGTCAATTACCCTCAAAATTTTCCTTAAATTACTTTTATTCATGCTAGGCCTAGACTCTCAAAAGCTCAGAAATAAGCTTGCTTTCTTTCCTTTGACTTCTTCCTGAGGCTTCTTTTCTTTATGGCAGTAGCAGCTAAGATGTAGTTTGAACAGTGGAAGGGCAATTGTGTGAAAAAGGACATTTTACCTTTTCTTTCTCTCCCACTTCTGTCTCCTCACCAGAAAGAAAATATGGTTCAATCTACTTGCAATGGAATCCCCACTAAATTCTATTTTCTACCAAAAACTTCCTCTGTCATTGCCCATGGAAGCAGTCCCCAAAACTTTGCCCACTTTTCCAAAAGGAACTCTATTCCTCTAGCCTCTATAAAAGAAATTACAGAAGCAAAATTAGTGATTTGTTTCCTTTGTTGGATAGTTAACTTTACTTTGTGAAACCCATGTGAGAAATGAGCTGTTCTTAGGATAGACAATACTGCATACACAGTATCACATAGATCTTTGAGTAGCACAGATCTCAGTTCAAATCCTGGCTCTACCACTTATTAGGTTTGTGACTTAGAATTATGATTTTACCTCACTGAGCCTTCATTTCCTTATCTGCAGAACAAAAAAAAAGATGATAATAAATAATTTGAATGCCACATAATGATAAAAAAATAAGGTTGTCTTTTAAATAATTAACAAGGATAATAGAGAGTGTTTAGCATAGTAGCACCACAGCAGATGTAATTAGTGCCATGTAATTTATGGCCATTATCATCACTGTCATCATCATCATCATCACTTTGTTCATAAGGGTAAGAGAATCTACTGGGATCACTGCAAATTCATCATTCTTGTTTCAATAATGTCCTTCTAAGAAGAAATACAAGTTCATAATTAGCTGATAATCATCCTCTCTTCCTGGTCATTAAGGCTGTTTTTGATTCCCAATAGAAATTCTTGAACAGGATCAGAAGCTTGAACCTGAGTCAAACCAGAGCTACCATGCAGAGTTCCAGTCATAATTTTGGTATACAAGTTTGAAAGTCTAATCAATACAAACAAGATGACCTGAGTACTGAATGTGTAGAACATAAGGGAAAAAAAAGCAAAACCCATAGTTATTTTAACATTCTGTACTTGTACAACTATTTGGTTTGCTTTTTTGTGTTTCTATTCTATTTTTGTTTTTCTTTTGAATAAAACGAAATTCCCATTTTTGTAATTAGGTATCATAGGAATATTTTTAGATTATTATTTCAACAAATAACTTACCTTTAGATTCATAGATTGTTAGTACTAGACAGGAATTGGCACTAATTCCTGTTACTGATTACCTTTATTTTAATGATGATAATGCCCAGAGAAGTACACTGACTTGCCCAATGTGACTAACAAAATACGAAAATAGAAATAGGATGAAAATATGACACCTTGTAACAAATTTTTTGGCAAGTCAGCGTATTTTATGCCTTTCATGGTACTCTTTCTCAAACTCATATCTTCTTATAAATTTCTCCAAAGTATATAAAGACTTTTATCCTCCATTCTGTCACCTTGAAACTTTGTCATACATTTTTTATGCTAAATCTTTGAACTAACTTTCAAAATCAGTCAAAATGAAGAATATGTACCCTCTGAAATAATTTTTAAAATCAATCAAAATAAAGAAAATATGGCCTCTATAAAAGATTTTATAAAAAACAAAGTCAGTGATCAATTTCTTTTGTTGGGTAGTTATCTTTGTTCTGTGAAGCCCATGTGAAAAATGAACTTTTCTTAGGCTAGGCAATATGGCATACACAGTATATCACATAAAATACTTTTGAGTAGCAAATATAGCCTCTTCAACTACTGAATTTTCCATTCTACTCCTTTTTTCCTGTTCCTCTTTGCAATTTGATACCTCATTTTAAGTTCCTTGTGTGCTCACAGCTGAGCTCACCAGGAGGCAGCACAAGGTAAGGAAAGATCACTGGAATGGAGCCCAAGAGAATCCTGCTGCAGTGCTGGATCTGTGTGCCCTAGGCCTAAGCCGAGTCTCAGAACCCGCCTCTAGAAAACAAAAGTGTTGGACTAAATGATCTTGCCATTTTCTTTTATTGAAATATTCTATTTAAAAAATTAAAAAGTATCAGATATAACCAGGTTTTTCAGGCAAATATTTCCATACAAACCTAACCCAAAAGAATCCCAAAAGATAGAACTTAAACCAAAAGTTAAAGAAATGGACGTGCTTCTCTGCAATAACCAAATACCTGAGCATGTCTCACTATGGGGTTCCTTGGCAATATATAAAATTTATAGTAAGAGTTTCTGCCTGTTCATTATACCAACCAATTAGTTTTAAGACAGGACTTTTTAAATTTACAATATTTTTGTCCTCAAGTATATTTTTTTCTCTGATTTAACAAAATATTTCTAAGTATTTTACATTAGTGCTCCAAACTCACAAGATACTAATGAATTAAAAAGCTGAAAAATTCTTATTTGAATTAAAATTAATCTTAAAGGAAAAGAAGACATAACAATAGCTGCTATGCATAAATATATCTCACTACTTATGGGCATAGATAAGGTGTTTTTATATCTAGAAGAAAGTGAGAATTTGGTATTTTACCTTCCCCTAATGCTCTCCACACTCCCTGGTTAGCTGAGAACAGTAATTTGAATTGTGGAAGTTTAAAATTCTTGGGTTTTCTACATGTTTATTTGTCATTATGAAGTTATAGTCGTGTATCGATATTGCTCGTTACACTCAAAGAAGGGGTATAGAATGAAGATTTAGCATGCTAGATTAGGTGTGAGAAAACCAGGAACCTTTGGAAGAAGACATGATAGAACTTGAGAAATTGAGGAGATGATCACTTGGGGTACAGTAGAAAGTGAGGAGGAAAGTGGTGGGAAGAGCAGGATTTATAGGACCCGACAGTGAATTAATGTGGCTAGGGATGCACACACACACAAAATCTTAATTAGTCAGTGACATACTTTCCTCTTAAAACTCTTAGAGAGTTCACCACTTAGAACAATTACATGCATATATGTCATATTTGTGTGAATCATACTGCTCATTAATGGCTTATCGTAATTCAGTCTGGTGTTCTAATGACTTACATCTCATCTCTCCAACTAGATTATAAACTCCCAGAGGGTACCAGCGACATTTTGTCTTTCTTTGGAACCTCCACAGTTCATTGCACAGTGCCAGGCATATAAACAACATGCAAAAAAAAAAAAGAATGAATAAATGGACTCACTTACGTTAGAAAAAAAATTTTTAATGCTTAACTCAGAGATACATATGGTTTATTTCTCCCAGTGCCCCACAGTGAACTGAATTCTAGAGTCACATTTTTGAATCTGAGCCAAATAAACATACTGCCACTTCGGTTAACCATTGTTTAAATGTTTACTTTCCTTGTCCTGTATTATTATATCTCTCAGGATTCTTTTGTTCATCCAGCTAATGAAATGAGGATTGGGGAACTTCACCCTTCATTAGCTGAGACCCCTCTGTACCCACCCAAACTTGTTCTGCTAGGGAAGGACAAAAAAGGTAACATTGTGAACCCAATGTGGAAAATATGCTACAAATGCATGTGCATGATGAATCGCCAGTTGTAAATTATGATACACCATAGTCTATACAAATGTTTTACAAATATGCATTTCTAACCTTAATCGGTATGGTTTCCATTTTTCATACTTGCTTTTCCGTGTAATTGTCAGTGTCATAGCATTATAACATTTTCCCCTTTAAATTTCAGAATCAACTGATGAGTCTGAAGTTGACAAAACTCACTGTCTGAATAACAGTGTTTCCTCAGGCACTTACTCAGACTACTCGCCTTCCCAGGCTTCCTCAGGATCCTCTAATACCCGGGTTAAAGTGGGGTCCTTGCAGACAACAGCTAAAGATGCAGTACATAATTCTTTGTGGGGTAACAGGTGTGTTTAGAATTCCCTCCTTTTGTTCCCAAACGTTTATTTTCAGCAACTTTTTAAAAAATAGAATCTTCTTAATTTTGGAATTGTATTCAGCACACAAGTGGCACAGAAGACAGAAGGGGCAGGTAAGCAAATGTTGTTCACCTGGGACTGCCAAGAACAGATGAATCCATCTTACAGGGAGAGGCCATTGGTTAAGGAAGACATGGTAGGAGTTAACAGGATGAGATGGTAGAACAAAAAAATTTTAAAATAAAAAAAAAAATGTTAGCCCACTGATACTTATTGATGAGACATGGATGTTTTACCATACAAAATGGCATAATGAATTAAAATAAAATGCCAGTAAAACACTTATGTGTTTGGTCCAGAGTAAGTGTTCAATAAATTTTCATTGCTATCATCATCATAATAATTTTATCACCACCTGGAAAAGTTAGGATGTAAAGTACTTAATCTTTCCAAAATGCCTCCTCCTCTATATTACTCTAACTTTACAGATGAAAAAACAAAAACCACACACAGAGCACAATAAAGTGACTCAATAAGGCAGTGTTTTCCAGTTCTAATTCCATTTTGTAACTTGTTGCTATGTTTTATACTACAAATAGCAAATTAAAATTGTTATATGATATAGGTAGTCAATAACTTTTACTCGTATTTTACTGAAAATATTGTCACTATTAGCAACGTCTTCTTTAGTAATTCATGAGTAACTTTTCCTATTCATTGATGCTCATAATAAAAATCTTAACTCTTTCAGTCTGTAAATTCATTATCTGCATTATTTCAGTATCTGCTAGAAATAACATGGTCAATGATATAAACATGTCAGGGATCTAAAGTCATAATATAATTTACATTCTACAAAAACATACCTGAATATGCTCTCTATATAGTAGCATTTAGTGTCTTCAAAACCTGACCTTCAAGTAAAAGTTATCCGAAGACAATTTAGATTCATTACATACACCAAGCATTTGTAAGAAAGGTACTCTCAGCCAATAGTTCGAAATCTACCAAATCAGAATCTCCAGGAATGGATATCAGGAATCATGATTCTAATTAGACCCAACTCTTCGTCCTTTTCAATTTCTTCTTCCCATTGTGTTCACAGGATTGCACCATCTTTCCCACAGCCTCTTGATTCAAAGCCATTACTCAGCCAGCGGGAGGCTGTTCCCCCAGGCAGTATACCACAGCGTCCTGACCGGCTGCCCATGAGTGATACTTTCACTGACAACTGGACTGATGGCTCACATTATGACAACACAGGGTTTGTTGCTGAGGAAACCGCAGCTGAGAATGCCAACAGTAATCCTCTCTTAAGTTCGAAATCTAGAAGCACATCTTCGCATGGACGCAGGCCTTTGATCAGGCAAGACAGGATTGTTGGTGTTCCCCTGGAACTTGAGCAGTCTACACACAGACACACACCAGAAACAGAAGTGCCTCCTTCCAATCCTTGGCAGAATTGGACCAGAACCCCTAGTCCATTTGAAGACAGGACCGCTTTTCCTTCCAAATTAGAGACAACCCCTACTACCAGCCCATTGCCTGAAAGGAAAGAACATATAAAGGAATCTACTGAAATACCTAGTCCTTTTTCTCCAGGCGTACCATGGGAGTATCATGATTCCAATCCCAACAGGAGTCTTAGTAATGTCTTTTCTCAAATCCACTGCCGCCCAGACTCTTCTAAAGGTGTTATTTCAATTAGCAAAAGCACAGAGAGGCTTTCCCCTCTAATGAAAGATATCAAGTCTAATAAATTCAAAAAGTCACAAAGTATCGATGAGATTGACATTGGTACATATAAGGTGTATAACATACCATTAGAAAACTATGCTTCTGGGAGTGATCACTTAGGAAGCCACGAACGACCAGATAAGATGCTGGGACCAGAGCATGGTATGTCCAGTATGTCTCGAAGCCAGTCAGTCCCGATGCTGGATGACGAGATGCTCACCTACGGAAGTAGTAAAGGGCCACAACAACAAAAAGCTTCTATGACAAAAAAAGTCTATCAGTTTGACCAAAGCTTCAATCCTCAAGGATCAGTGGAAGTGAAAGCCGAAAAGAGGATACCACCCCCTTTTCAACACAATCCCGAGTACATGCAACAGGCCAGCAAAAACATCGCCAAGGATTTGATTAGTCCTAGAGCTTACAGAGGATACCCACCAATGGAGCAAATGTTTTCATTTTCTCAGCCATCTGTGAATGAGGATGCTGTGGTGAATGCCCAGTTCGCAAGTCAAGGGGCCAGGGCAGGCTTCCTGAGAAGGGCCGACTCCCTGGTGAGCGCCACAGAAATGGCCATGTTTAGAAGGGTCAATGAGCCTCACGAGCTGCCCCCAACTGATAGGTATGGCAGACCTCCATATAGGGGAGGGCTGGATCGCCAAAGCAGCGTTACAGTGACTGAGTCCCAGTTCCTGAAAAGGAATGGCAGGTATGAAGATGAACACCCTTCATATCAAGAAGTGAAAGCTCAGGCGGGAAGTTTTCCGGTTAAAAACCTTACCCAAAGGAGGCCATTGTCTGCGAGAAGCTACAGTACAGAGAGTTATGGTGCCTCCCAAACCAGGCCAGTTTCAGCTAGGCCTACTATGGCAGCTCTTTTGGAAAAAATACCATCTGACTATAACTTGGGTAACTATGGTGACAAGCCATCAGATAACAGTGATTTAAAGACGAGGCCTACTCCTGTGAAGGGAGAGGAGAGCTGTGGTAAAATGCCTGCAGACTGGAGACAACAGCTGCTTAGACATATAGAAGCTAGACGGTTAGACAGGGTATGTCTGGCATTTCTCTGTAAGAATATCCCTCCTGCCTTTAGTGTTACTTTTTTGGCATTTCTAAGCACATGTAGTGAAGCATGAACTACGTGAATGAATTAGATCATCAGTATTTTATTTATCTTTATATTGTGGGGGAAATGGATCATAATAGTTTTTCATGGTTGTGGCTAAATGCTCTCTGAGAGTTCATAACCTGCAGGTGAATTATTCATCAAATCTAACCCAAATGTTGTTAGTAAGAAAGAATTTGACTCCATTAGAGAGGATGGTGCTTCAACTGCTTTCTAGTCATTAAGGCAAAATGCCTCTCCTAGGACACAGAACTGTTCTCTAGTGACCTAAAGAGTATGATTTTTATTGAACCTATAAAAAGTGGATATTTCCCCCGTTTCTGAATGGATTCACTTATATTAAAGTCAGGCGTAATTTGTTTATGAAATTTGCACATAGTGCTATGGGACTACTAGTTATTATTTCTAAAGAGCAATAATTTTCCCAGCAAGAAACAGAAAAATAAGCAGGGATTAAATGCCCTCCTACACATTATTTTATTTAATAAAAATCCTGCCATTTAGAATGTTGGTTTTTATATAGAAAGAAATGTTTAAACTCAAATTATACTACTGACAACAAAAATAGATGATGTCTTTATGAAGACAACAAACGTACAAATTAGTATGTGTATTGCAGCAAAAAAGAAAATTCTAGTTCAGTTAAAAATTGGGTCACAATAGGTGAGGCATGGTGGTTCACGCCTGTAATCCCAGCACTTTGGGAGGCCAAGGCAGGCGGATCACGAGGTCAGGAGTTCAAGACCAGCCTGACCAAACATGGTGAAACCCCATCTCTACTTAAAATACAAAAAAAGAAAAACTGGCCAGGCGTGGTGGTGCACGCCTGTAATCCCAGCTACTTGGGAGGCTGAGACAGGAGAATTGCTTGAACCCAGGAGGTGGAGGTCGCAGTGAGCCAAGATCACGCCACTGCCCTCCAGCCTGAGCGACAGTGTGAGACTCCATCTTGGAAAAAAAAAAAATGAGTCCACATATACAGGGATCAGGGACAGTGGAAAGAAAAAAAAATCATATAATGCCTAGAATTACATTTTGTTGCCTGTTCAAATCTCTCTAAGAGAAACCTGGTACTCATTTTCTAGAACTATTTTCAATTGACCATCATCATTCAGTGTACTTTGTGGCTTTTAGTGTAGAGGGCTTGATGTGCTCTGCATTGACATTAGAATCTTAAAGATCCTTTTTGTGAAAATGGGGCTTTTTGTTCTCATTTTCTAGGGCTGAATTCTCAGTGCAAATTGGGGATCTGGGTAATAATATACTATTGCATTGTCTCGCTCAATAGTTCTATTATTTTATTTGGTGTCCTGCTAAAAGCACAGGTCACTGCATTTATTATGTATTTCTTTAATACTGAATTTTATGTTTACAGGTTTACTCTTTTCAAATAATCATACTGCTTGTAGGTCGTGTCTACATGACAAGAAAACAATTTTTTTTAGGGAAAGAGTGAACTAATAAATGTGGGTGTGGGTGTTAGTTTCTCAATGTGGAAATTGGTTCTGCCTTGCAAAATATTTCATCAGAATGTCTGTTTCAAATAGGTTTGCTCAGTCCCATTGAAGGGAGCCTCATCAAAGCCTCATGACTGGCTGTCAGTGGGAGACACCTGGTCGGTTGTCACCATGCCTTACCTCAAGTATACCCTCCATGTAGACAGATAACTTGGAGGGCGAAAATATTTGGGGCCAAATAATACAGTACAGTTTGGGAACTCTGGCCTCGTGTAGACACGACCATACATAACAGGGTAAGATGAACTAGTCAAGAAAGGTTGTAAGAAGCTTTTTGGAGCATATGTACAATGACTAGTAATTTGAGGCAACAGAGGAATGAGTGGAAACAACTAATGAAAAGGAAAAGATAAAATTCTAAGCATTTGGTTCCATCACTTAGTTACTGGTGTCCCAGATCAATGGTTCCTCTCCTTTGACCCCAGCTACTGAAAAGCAGGTGACTCCTCTAGATGAAGCAAGAATTTTAAGCAGGAATATAAGGTTAGGGGAGAGAGATTTGAATCAGCAAATGTTTGAAGGTCCCTTCCTATCCCAGATAACAAAAAGCTAACTGATGTATTTTTCATTGCTATGACACTTCCCTTCTTAATTGATCTTCATATAACCTCTGTTTGTGTACAGTTCCCTAGGTGTCTTTCATTTTTCAAAGCAATTTCAATGTACATTCAATAGCTTCTCATTTAATTCCAAGAAATTAAATTACCTTAGAGTATTGCTTGGGGTCATCAGATCCTAAAAGCTCTTTCTTTTGTTTTCTCCAAGTCGCATTTCTTTCTTTCAGTTGAGTTACTGAGCTATTCAGGCTATATCTTTCATAAAACTTCCCAGCTACTCAACAAGGTGAATTCGGGGTACTGAAGCACAGACTTATTATGTGAAACCAGTTTCGACATAGCTGTGCTACTTAACATTCTGTCCAAAGGCAGACTGCACCAGAGAAATAATGTGCTTCTTTCCCTGTGAAATTTAATTGAGTCATTTGAACCCTGAAAATCAAATAGTTACACAAGAAATTATGAGATTTCTGTCCATTCCACATAAAAGACAATTGCCTAGAGACTTGGACGTTGGATAAGCTTAACAGTTCAACATAATGTTGGTGAAAGATCTAAGTGTTGACCTTGAAGAGGCAGCTCCAAGAACTACCCTAGATAAAAGATGCTTGTTTCCTCTTTTAGTTTAACCACGAGGCCCAGGCTTTCACTGCAGAGCCACACTATGACAGGGAATTTAAAACATGAACCCATATGTCTGAGACTGCTTCTGTTCTATAGAAGCTGAGAGAGCACTAGACTGGAGGAATTTTAAACCTTAGGGAATTTTCCAAGTGCTAGATTGAGATGTTCAGTGTCTTTTTCAGTTTTGGCATGGTGACAATGGAAAATCTCTATATGAAATAATAATGGATCCATAACAAATATGATTGGTAGACAAGCATACCATCAGGAGTATAATAATCTTTCAGCTTCAGTCAATGAAACTTTGATGCTAAAACTCATTACTTTGATAATATTGCCCTCAGAATAGAATAGCTGCCTGCTGTTAACGTTCAGTAATATTTGGCTTAGAAAAAGTGTGCTAAGTTAACTTTTTTTTCCAAAATGAGAAATTCTTTTTCCAAAATGAGAAAATTACTTAAAGGGGCCAAATGCTGTCAATGATTACATTTCCATTGTAGACTGAAGAAGGAGATTGTACAGGTGGAAACAATTTGATGAGAGGGTATCTAAAATTTTACATTTAAATTTTAAATAAAGTTTTATAGGAAAAAAATTATCAGTCACTTAAATGCAAATGCCACCAGAGTGTTCTGTAGGTATTTGAATATATTAGATAATTCGCATTAATAAATCAATAAATTATAATTGCTTTAATATTACTATGAAATTTCTTTAGTTTAAAATATAATTTTTAAGAAACAAAAAATAGAATATTTGGATCCACATAAAATGTATTTGATTGATTTAACTGAATTAATAAGTAAGTTCAATCAAGCCTATGGTCAGCTCAAATGACATTTACCAGCTGTTTTTTCTGAGTTGCTGTAATTATGCCTACAGACTGAGCAATAAAGGAGACTGATTTTGGCTTTAACATTGCAATGCATTAGCTTAAGACAGAATTAGAAACTAATACTTGTCTTTCACAAGTGATGATCTCACAATGTGAAAGAGAACAAAGATCTGCAGCTGGTAAAATTTAAGATCTCACTGTTTAAATGGCTAGATTACCACAGATGAATAATACTTGTCCAAAGTGACTACTATCACGATGTGTAAGAGACAGAATTTATGACGTTGAGTTAGCAGCAGATGTAAAACAGAATGTATCTTCTTTGCTTTTTGTCTTTTCTGTAGTTTTGGATGGTACTCATTATGTGCATAACTAACACTGTTTACTGTATGCTTCTGTCTGATCAAGTGCATGTTTTTTTAAAAAGTTACTGTTTGCCTGCCTAAAGTTAAATGTTACAAATTTAAACCTGTTCATGTAATTTATCAGTTTGTTGAGCATGTGTTCACACCCTGTCACATGATTATTTCCTCTACTCAGAATGCTGCTTACAAACACAATACAGTTAACCTTGGCATGCTGCCCTATGGAGGTATTTCAGCAATGCATGCAGGCAGAAGCATGACTTTAAACTTGCAGACTAAGTCTAAATTTGATCATCAAGAACTACCTCTTCAGAAAGTAAGTATGGACTGCCCTACATGTGTCAGCATACCAAAGCCAATTAATGTTGTTTGTTCACTTAATGTGTTTAGGCTGTACATACAACCCTGCTTACTATAGGCTCCTATGAGTCCAAAAAGCACAAGGGCAAATAATGTAGAGCCTGAACTCTTAGCCGCTAAATGAATATTTGTAGCTGGACTGATTATCAGGTTCCTGCTTTTTGGATTGAGCTGTGCTTTTTGGATTGAGCAGGTACATGGCTTTTTGTGTTGCTTCAAGGTTCATTTTTCTTATTATTCATTTCCTTTTTTCCTCCTTTGTTTTTCTTTATTTTGTGTTTATATATATATATGTTTTTTACTTTTTTGGAGATAGTCCTATCGTCTCCTGGTGATGCATTCTGAGAACAGAGCTCAAAATTATTATTGGATTTCAATTGATTCTTTTGGAAAAGACATAGAATCCTAAATTAGGAGGAGAATTAAGTAGCTGGTACTTATAAGTGCTTCTTCAGCCCATTTTTTTGCAGGAAATATAACCCAAAAGAAAAATATGAGAAACAAGTTTGTGGCTTAGGAAACTAGGTTGGTGGAAAAGTAGCAAGTTTGCATGGTATTAGATGAAAATGTAGGAACACTGAAAGGGAATATACTGAAAGAGGAAACATTTCCATTGTTAAAGGAACATTTCTGTTTGTTTAATTCAGCCAAAACTGAGAATGCACATTTTACTTGTAGATCAATTAATGCCTTCTGTCTTAGTTACATTTTAGTGGAAACCAATGAGTCATTTTCACAGTATGTCATTATGCCTATATATTTATATAGTCATTAACTTAGTAAGTTTTTATGAAAAAAGCAATGCAAAGTACGGATAACAGAGTGACAGTAACTTCTAAACACTTCTCTCTTAATAAAATGAATGAACATTATGACTCACCCCATCAAAATGAGAGTCATAAGACCTCAAATTCCTGTTTTATTGTTAATCTAGTTTTTTAATAACATTCCCAAACTGTGGATAGTTTGGTTCATACTGTGAGTAGAATAACAAAATCAAGAAGACATTTATAGCCACAGCTTTTTTATCACTCACCATAACTTAAAAAAAAAAAAAAAAAAACACTAAATTGAAAACTTTTGAATGCTGTTTTTGCTGTGCCTGGTCTATACTGCAGGACCAGTGGAGTGCTGGTAACAAATCAAGGACAAGACCTTGATTTGTGGTATCTGCCAATGTCAGCAATATAAATACTCTCCCTATGGCTAATTTCAAGGTACCAACTTAATGTCACTGAACTTAGAATTGGGAAGATTCACGTGCAGTTGGCTCTCATGAGCCAGTACAAATTGGCTCCAACACACCATCAGCATGACTATTTTTACTTCATTTGCTACTTTAATGGAACCTATTTTTCATGTCCTCTCAGAGGCCCAAGACTCTCATCCTCTTCCCTAACAAAACCAGTTTTCAAAAAGACCTTGAAACTTAATGGCATTAAGGAATAGATAAGATATCACAATTTTAAATAGGGACTTTTCTTATAGGGCTTGCCAATTAAGTAGAAATCAAACCTTGTATTAGTCTGCTGTCACACTGCTAATGAAGACATACCCAAGACTGGGTAATTTACAAAGGAAAGAGGTTTAATTGACTTACAGTTTCACATGGCTAGGGAGGCCTCACTATCATGGTGGAAAGCGAAGGAGGAGCAAAGTCACATCTTACATGGCAGCAGGCAAGAGAGCTTGTACAGGGGAACTCCCATTTATAAAACCATCAGATCTCATGAGACTTCTTCACTACCACCAGAACAGTATGGAGGAAACTGCCCCCATGATTCAGTTGTCTCCACCTGGTCCCACCCTTGACACATATGGATTATTACAATTCAAGGTGATAGTTGGGTGGGAATACAGCCAAACCATATGAAACATTTAAACTAAAAAAATGGAATTTCAAAATTCAGTGAACAAACTAAAGAGATCTTAGTATGATGGAAGCTATTGCCTGAACCCCCCTGAAGTTATATCATATGAAGATGCCCCTATTTTGCTAAATTTTTGACCATATTTACTTATCAATCTGTATGACAATATAGATATATACAGTATCTGAAAAATGCCAATACACTTGAAACAGTGTTTCCTAACATCTAAATTACTCTCCAGATATAAATTAGGTATCACTGTATTAGCATATTAATTTTCTGATGTCATTTGGGGTACCCTAGAGAATGGACTCATGTAAGCTCTAAGAAGAAATAATGCAGAGTTATATTTGGGGACTTTCAATAATCCTCAGTTGAGCACATAGGTGACCAAAACGAATTTTCTTTGGAAGCCACATTAATTGCAAATCAAGAATCATTAAAGTATTAAAAGACTCCACCTCAAAATAAATTATCATCAGTATTTTATTATCTGCACCAAAAAAAGAAGAAAAATAGAGAAGGCAAGGGAGGAAAAAGATACATAGGCAGGGCGAGTAATGCATTACTCCAAAAGATTTTATGATCCAAAACTTACCACTTTAAGTCCTATAAAATTCAAGAATTTAGGCATCTGGGACAACTTTCCCACCCTGTCACCAATGCAGGAACCTTATCAGGCACTGGATAGTTAATGGGCTGCAATAATAGCTCTGGGCTCTGCTTCCTCCCATGAATTCCAGTCTAAGCCTCTGTCCCTTCGCTTTTGTACCCTCATACGTCTCTTGTACAGAGCTTTCATTTGAAAATTTGTTAGGTTTTTCTGCCACACTCTAGAATCAGCCTCTCTTTAAAATGCAGTCTCTCCAATTATTCCTCCTGGACTCCACTGACCATTGCTAACAGTTCTCATGATTGAGGTTCAATCTCCCTGAACCCTTCTCCCCAGGAGAGGAGATAGGCAAAAATTACTTAACTTTGATTTAGAAATGCATAAAAATCTGTTATAACATGTTTGTCTTTCTACTTAAGATAATAAAAATTACCGTCTTAGATCCTTAAGACTTCTTTGCAGCCCCTAAATACTCATTAACCATAAGAATTTCACTAAAATGTAGGGTAAGACCAATTTATAAACAAACATTTTCATTAAATAAAATTGACATAACTATTTCTTCTCCTGTGGAAATTCTGGAGCTGTCTCTTTTATTCATAAAATTCTTGTACGATAATACTGGCTATCTCTAGTTAGATGCTGTGGCAAATGACTTTGGGGTGTCCTAGAAAGAATGAAGGAAGTTTCCTAAGGAATCTAAATTAATGTTTTCACCTGTTGGAAGTTAAGCACTGGAAATGGAGTTGTAGTATCCATTGTGCAGGTACTGCTCTCCGAAGGAAACATGTATCCCCACCCTGTTTGCCAAGGCTTGCCTCTTGCAACTAGGAGAAAGAATAAACTTTTTTATATTTCCTGTCCTGCACCAAGGCAATCTTTAAACAAATTTGTAATAAACTAATCAAAGGATATAATTATTTATGAATGAAGCTTGAAGAACTCTGCACTTGATAAACTATTTACATTGTGAATATTTATATGAACAAAAAGGGAACCCTCTTCAAGATTTTGCAATGTATTTTAAATATTTTCCATTTTTTCATATTTATTACATGTCAGATCAAGTATGGTACATTTTTCATGGATTACAAGCTACATATAGGCTATCTATACTATAAAGAGTAAATTACGTCTTCTATAATTTTATAGAACTCTTTAAGATATTAAGAAAATGCCAACAAATATAACAAAATTTGTTTAATAAATTTAATTTCCTTAATATATTCATTTATTTAGATGCTTATGCTAATTTCCCAGAAAATATTAGTAATACTTAGGAACCAGAACATTTAGAACATATAAATCTTTTATTAAATTACAGAATTATTAGTATTCTATTTATTTTTATTCATTCATTCAGTCATTCATTTATTCATTTATCATTTATTTACTGCCTTTCCAAAAAGCATATAAGGCAACTTTCTATGATGTTATTAATGGTTCCATGTGCTTCTTTGGATGTATTTTATTTGTAATTAAGCTTAGCTATTGCCTTGAAATTTTATGTTATCGTAGAGAAATACAAATTGTAAAATGTCAGTTCAAACTACCATTTTTAATATTAAAATTAATGGTAGAATGGATACATAGTTCCACTGGGAGAAAAATAAAGACAAGGATTTATTGAGAATCTACTGTGTACCTGGTGCTATGAGGTACTTTAACTATATTTTGTCTTGCAACCCATAAAACCCTTAAAGGGCATATTTATCTCGATTGTGTAGATGAGGAAACTGAGGCTCATGTGTCACACAAAATAACTCACCTGTACTGTCACTGTTTCACTGCTGTAACTCCTGCACTTAGCATAGTAGTAGGTAGAATTTAAATCTGCTTCTGCCTGGTGCCTACATACATACTCTTTCTACTCTATGATGATGCCTTCTCAAATGTTTGTAAAACCTAACATTTTCATAGAACATGACTCATAGATTAAAAACCTCTTACCTATGCATTATTACCTCACATAACCTTCAAAACAATCTAGAGAGGTAGATATTATAGGATGGAGAAAAGAATACACAAGTAGAATATATTGACTAATCCAAAACATATCATGACCCCAATCATGCCCTGTGTGCTACAGGTTAGTGCTTTCTTAGTTAACTGAGCTTAATGAATGCTAGTAATTACCTTGTGCTCTTTCAGATCCACTTACATTTCCTGAGCACTCAGTATCACCAAGAATTATTTTCGGTAGCAATGAAAAGCTAAAGGTTATGGACCCAAGAAAATAACTTATTAATCATCCAGGCTACTGTAGCCCTAGACACAAGCAGGGCTGGGGAGGAAATCCTTGGCCTTTCCTACTTCCATGTCCACAAGTGGCCAGCTGCTAATATAAATAGTGTGGTCTCTTCTATAATGGAGACATTGATAATTTTCTCTTGTTCATTTTTTAATTTCTACCACCATAACAGTATACCATAGCACCCACTGTTTACTGGCTTATTGAATTAGGCATTAATATAAATCAATTATAATTTCAGGTGAGGGAAGGCTAAAACAATATAAATATATGTAATAAATTATCTTATCATAGAATTTTGCCTGAAAGAAATTAGCCTCACTATCTGTTTTACTAAAGTTGATTGAAATTACTTAGTTGATACTCGTCTCACTAGATTTTGAGTTAGAGAAATTTAGATAGCAATATTTGCACCTAAACTATTTTTAAATGTCTACTGTCCTTTCTTTCTGTATATATGCAAATGACTCAGTATCAGATAGTACCAACATTTGGTATGCATTTATTCACCCTAGTGCCAAGGCTTATTGGCTTATTTAATGCCATTTTTTCTGCTGAAAGCAAAGCAAGATTTATGCTGCACCTCAGGGCAGCTCATGCCTATAATTTCTATTGATTCTGCTGCATTTATTATTGGCTACCTGTCCCTCAAGAAAGATTCACTTACCTTTCTAATTATGAAAAAAGCTTTCAGCCTATAAATCCAAATAAATTCTTATAGACAGTGACTAAATTTACCAAAATAATAATTTAGTACTCATGTGGAATTTCGTTATAATGGAATTCTGGTTTAAAAATTACTTGGGCATTATATTACCACCTTCAGATTGAAGCCCATGATATCACTATCATTTAGATCCAAGCTTGGCATATTTTTACCTTTGTAATACCTGTTTCTTCCAAAAGATATTATGAAAGTGAATAATATAACAATAATTTCACTGTAAAAACTTTGGGGATGATTGTTTTTAACAATTTTTACTGCAGATGTTTTGAATCTGTGGTAGTGTCCTTTATGAACTATGTGCCAATTACTTAGCAAAAGAAATTCTTGTATTCTTAAGGGATATGTCCTGAGACCTTTGAAAATTGCCAAATTCTAATATGACTCTCGTATAATTGTAATAATAAGTATAATTTCACAAGCATACTGTACACCCATCAGTTACCAAAGCTGCTGTACCACCTAAGCTTATTTAACTCAGTTATGTGACTACTGCACACACATATATATGTTTATACACATATATATACATAAGAACACATGCACATGCTCATACAAATGTGCAGACATATATAGATATAGAGAAAGAGGCATACATATGCATGCACATTTATGTCTCAGCAAAATTAGAAATTACTTGATCAAGTAGACACTTGGTGATCATTCATAGCAGTCAAAATTATAAATGTTAAATCCACAAATACCCACACTCATCTCTGGGCATAGCATCTGTTCAGCAAGACTTCTACTCAGAATTATTGCATGTCTTATCAAATACAATTTCTGGTTTTTCACAAAATCACACCAGCTATTTTCTGTATTATTTTGAAATATTTAAAGATGTGCAGAATTTAGAAGCTAAGGAAATAGTGCATTGTGATGATTTTCCATGTTATTATCTTTAGTTATATATGATAAGGAAAATAAAACTCATTCTTACTCCTTAAAATATCCAAAGAAAATACAAA
This sequence comes from Mandrillus leucophaeus, assembly GCF_000951045.1. Taxonomy (NCBI): domain Eukaryota; kingdom Metazoa; phylum Chordata; class Mammalia; order Primates; family Cercopithecidae; genus Mandrillus; species Mandrillus leucophaeus. Next base: position 83,522 of record NW_012100410.1, read on the forward strand.
GAATGTGGTACAAAAAATAATTGAATTAATAGCTGAACCTCAGTTCAATTATTTTCTCTGGAATAATAAATTTCAACAGTGATAGCTTCATTTTTTTAACATTTTTTCAGTAGCTTTTTTAACCTTTAATAGAATTTTAACTGCTAAGCTACTGAATTTATATACAATAGCTATACTCCTTTGGGAAAGAATGTGCACATACTGCATAATTCTCTTTTTGGTCTGCACCACCACCACCACCACCACCACCACCACCACCAAATGTCAATAAATTGTTTTTAATGGTTTTTCTATTTCTGCAGACTTAAGTCATCCCTAAGATGTCTCATGTAAGAAAAACAAAAAGGCCAGAGCATTCTTAAAAGGAAGTTGCTTTCAGGAAGTTCCTTTAATTTGTTACCTAGTGGAAAGTTCTTTTTAATGTGTCTGCATGTTTGTGTTCCTTTTGGCCCCTGTAATAAAGACTTGGTGTGATTTTTAATTCTAATTTTAAAAAGAAATAGATTAATTTATAAACTAGTGAAGCACCTACACCATTATGTTAGAATTTTGACTAAAAGGATTTCACATTTTTTAACACCAAAAAGAATTTTGTAATTCTGTTTCTCTGTAACAGTGACTAGGAGCCATGTCTGGGCAGTCAAAGCAAGTGTGGTGGAGGAAACACAGATAGAGATGGAGAGGATATGGAGAAAAAGGAAACCTATGTTAAATTCTGGCCACTTCTTAAAAATCTACATTGCACAGACCTGGCCAAATGAACATATTAATTATCCCACTTCACTAGCAAACAAACTAAGTCAGAAAAGACAAATACTAAAAATTCAAAAAGAAAACACTGGCTAGTAATGCTTAACCTGAATAATTATGTTTTAAATCTTAATTTTAATTTTTATTTACCATATTTTCATATCTAGAAAAAAAAGTGTATGGGCACATGCAAACATATTAATCTGGAAAAGGTAAAACTAGAAAAGCAATGCTGGAAAACAGATAGTCATTGAATAGCTACCTGCTTATTTTGAAGTAACACATACTTTAAACGTGTTGTCTAGATTGAATTTTTCAAATAAACACACATCAATTCATTCCTAACTCAGGAGCTCAAATTCAGTCCCTTTTTTCTCTTTTTTTTCATACTTTTTGATAGGATTATGAAAAAAGAATTCACATAACCAAAGAACAAGAAGAAAACTGAGTTAATTTTCATTAAATCCATTAGATACTAGGAAGACTTCATCTAATGTCATAATAAATCCTATTTTAGAATTTTTCCAAGCAATGCTTTTAAAAAAATACGTGTGGTCAGAATGCAGGTAAGGAGGTTCTGTCGTCGTTTTTCAGAGGAGAACAAACTAAGACCACTAAATGTAACCAGATGAAGCTTAGCAAACAGCCCATTTTTAACATGTTATGATGAGAATAGCCCAGTTCTCCCTTTCTAGGGTAGGAGGACAATTCTTTACACAAAGTATAGTTGCACACTCTCTAGCTGAGCTTTATCAGTAGGGATCCTTTAGAACATGTGCAGAAAATGACATAGGAAATACTGGAGTATCATAGCTCAACCACAGAAGATTCTCTCAGGAAACCAAGCAGTACTTGTGTACCCTACACACTAGGGAAGGAAGGAACCTTTATGAAAATATATGTAAACATACCATTATACTCCCTCCACTGGAGGCTTTCTGATGGTATATGATTGCTTGCTATTACTCAGGTTAGAATATGAAATCACCCAAAATAAAGACGGGCAGGTATTAGTATTTGTTAAAAATAATAAGCAAGAAATCAGCCAAAATGAAATATTTATGAAGAGTTTAAACTTTAATATATATCATTTATGTAAATAAATAAATTTGGTAATCAAAACAGTCATGATTTACTTACACTACGATTCTAATGGCACATTTTTAATAGCATATTTTTGATGCCTCCCCAAAGCTATTTGTTGATAATGCCATAGTACCATAAATCTTGCACTATGCCAGCGTTAGCACTATTTGGGTTTAGTGCAGGGCATATTCTCCCAGAATTAATACAACCTTATAAAATTTATTTTAGGTTATGACTTGGAATATTAGAACTTACATTCTATGTATTATATGGTTTCAATTTCTATTCTAGATGGTGAGATTATACTAAAATTAAGCAAGTTTTAAGTGCTGTGGTTTTTAACAATTGTAACAATTGGTTAATTTTATTCTGATTATTTTTATTCAGGTACTGTAAATAATCTAAATTTTTCCTTAAAATTCAGTGAACAACTCTAAGATGGTTATTTAATTGCATTTTTAATTGCTTCCAAAAAGCTTTCAATTTACAGTTCTTACCCAGTAAATAGTATATAATATTTCCAGTTCAGGATGTATGTTTTTCTGCAATTAAACAAATTTAATTTTACCATGATCATTAGGGACTCTTTTCAGAAAACTATGGTAAACTTCTACTACATCACTAAAGAATGCCATACCATTTTTGCAATAGACCCCGTCCCAGCAAAGCAACATTTTAGACAATGGACAAGAAGATGTATCTCCTAGTGGCCAATGGAATCCTTATCCACTTGGGAGGCGGGATGTACCTCCGGACACCATTACTAAAAAGGTAACCAATTTTTAATTAATGATACAAACCATGAAGCTTGCACAATCTACTACAATATATAATCAATATTTTGTGTCTTATCATCATTTCTAAGTTTGTGATAACTTTAAGGTAAATAATATCCTACTACAGGAGTTTGGTTGACTGTAAGTACACTGAAAAGAATGGAAAATGAACGCTGCCGGCTGTTCAAAGTTGGTAATAAATGTTTATAAACAACGTCCTGCAACCTTTCTACAGATACGCTTTCCTCTTACCACTCACCTTTGAAGTGCACATGTAGAATGATATATGATACACTTCTGACTCTCTTGGCTTTAACAGTGTGTTGTAACCAGTTTGCATAAAAGAAAATTTGATTCACTATTTCTAAAGTTATGACAATTGATTCAGCAAATATTTAGTGAACAACTATATGTACAACTATGTGTGGAGTACTTGCTAGATATTGAGGAAACAAAAATGAAAAAGATACAGTTTCTTACCTCAAGAGCCTTTTTATCTAGTAAGGTGTGCTGAGTGATAAGGAGGTAATTATAATATTACATAACAGATTACCACAGCAGGAGTAAAAAGAAAGCCACAACTTGGGATAAGATACTTGCTACATATATGAGAGAAGAGAGAATTTGTATTCTAAAATATATTTTTAAAGCTCTTACAAATCAGTAATGAAGACATACAACACAGTTTTTTTAAACTGGCAAAATACAAGGGGAATCAGGTGGGTAAATAAATACTAAAACAAAACTGAACCTTTTTATCAATCAGGGAAATGCAAAAGAGATGCCATTTATGTTTACTAGACTGGCAAAAATTAAGAAATCTGAAAAATACAAGTTGTTTGTAGGTATAAGAGCAGTGGAAAGTCTTTTAGACTTCTTATGGGAATATGAAACACCATCACCTTGGTTACAAATTTTCCTGCAAAGCTGAATATGCACATACCCTACATTCTATCAATTCTCCTCTTAAGGTATTAAAGTAGAAAAATTATCATACATGTCATTCAGGGTACATGAAATGTTTCCAATACCAGAAAACTGGAAAAAAACAAATGTTTACCACCAGGAGAGTATGTAAATAAATTATGTTAATCACACAAAGGAATATTTCAAAGCAATGAAAATTAGTAAACTATAATTACAATAATGTGTGTTAACTTTAGAAACATAATTTGAATGGAAAAATGTTTCAGGAGATGGCATAAATATGTAATACCATATTTACAAATCCCAAAACAAGCAAAACTCAAAATATATTATTTAGGCATAAGTACATAAGAAACCTATTATTATAAGTAAATGGTAAATATAGTATTTAGAACTGTGGTTATCTCTAAAGGTAAGGTAGGGGATGGAATCGGAGAAAGTGGATATTATCGTTGGAACTATTCTAATTCTAAAATTGAATTATGGTTCTTTACACTCTACTTTTTAAGCTCATGAGTGTTCATTTTATAATTGTGCTTTGTAACCTACATATGTATTACATACTTACATTCTTTATAACCTAAGTGATTTTTCCCTTGATGACTACTTCAGTGCTTTCAAAAAATGCATTAAATATCAAATTTTATTTTATCCAAAATATTTGGTAATGCCACTGATTTACAGGCATTTATTTTATGCATGTTATTAATTTGACTATTGGGTAATATTCAGCATCATAGGTAAACATAATATGATGTGGTTAATGCTAAGAAGATGGGATACAGGGCTATGACACCACCTGGAAAGGGTACCTGTTTAGTGAGGAAACTAAGAGCAGTGGTGTCAAATAAGGCTAGAGGGATATGCAGGAGCCAGATGATGCTGGGATTTATCCTGTGGGAAATGAGAATGGGAATATAAAGTGTTTTAAACAGAGAAAGGACATGATCAAATTTTTATTTAAAGAGCCCTCTGACAGCTTTTCAGAGAATGAATTAGCGAGGAGAAAAACTGGAGCCAATAGAACTAGTTAAGATTCTATAGTAATTCAGGTGAAAGTAAATGGAAACAATGGGTGATGGAAAGAAATGCTGTATTAGTCCATTCTCACATGGCTATAAAGAACTACCTGAGACTGGGTAATTTATACAGAAAAGAGATTTAATTGACTCACAGTTCCTCAGGCTGTATAGGAGGCATAGCTAGGAAGGCCTCAGGAAACTCACAATCATAGTGGAAGGCAAAGGGGAAGCAAGCATGTCTTCACATGATTGTAGGACAGAAAGTGAGAAGGGGGAAGTGCTATATACCTTTAAACAAACAGATCTCATAAGAACTCCATCACAAGAAGAGCAAGAGGAAAGTCCACTCCCATGATATAAACACCACCCACCAGGTCCCTCCTTCAACACATAGGGATTACAATTCGACATGACATTTGGGTGGGGACACAGAGCCAAACCATAACAAATTCATAGATCCAATATCATGATAAATGTTAGAGCCAAAACAATCTTGTGATTGGACATAGGGCATAGAGATAGATAAAAGTTCCAAGGTTGATACCCAAGCTTCTAATTTGGTCAGGGGAGTGATGATGTTCCATTCACTAAGATGGGAAATACAGAAAGAGTAATAGGTGGAAGTGGAGGAAGAGAGAAGAGTTTAGGTTTTTACATGTTGATTTGAGGTAGTTTTAAGGCATCCAAGTGGAAATGTTCAGTGGATGTTTGGATATATTTATCCTAAGTTCAGTAGAGAAATCTTAGCTGGAGATACAAATTTAGGAATCATCAGAATATGTGTTATTGAGCCATGAATGAGGCAGAAGGATGACACAGAACTCCATGGAACACCAACATTTAAGAGATGTACAGTACATAGGAAAAATAGGCAGAAAAGAAATAATCAAAGATTGGATCAATACAGTGATTTTACTGCAAGCTGTAGAAAATTCAAGGGAGACACTGTTGAACTTCAAGGAAACACTTCACTAAACATGAGAAGTAGTTGAGGTTTACACTATGCCTCAACTTTAGTACTTTGTTCTCCCTTATTAAATACTTAGGGATTTATTTTCCCATTCCGCTCTGCCACCACACTGTTGGCTCTATCCTAAAATTGGTTTCTCTCGTAATTATAAGATTACTACCAATGACGATTGGTAATATGAGCTTCCTCTTTCAAATCCAGCAAGAGAGAGAAGCAAGCTTCCAGTAGCTGTCTCTTATGTGCAAAACCTTCCTTCCCTGAGTCTTTCAACAAGCCTCATCTTGCATCTCACTGACCCAAAATAGCTAAGGACTTCCCATCCTAGAAAAAGAAATGGAGTTTTATGATTGGCTTTGGCTGATCAGTTGGAATAGAGTAGATGGGGCTCTCAATTTCAATGACCGCTAAGAAACATGTAAAAGGAAAAACAAGGGAAAGTGGCACCTTGGAAACAGTGAGGGAAAAAATGTTTTAAGGAGGGAATGATCAACTGTCAAATGATGCACAAAAACGTCAAGCAAGATAAGTATGACTAAAGGCTCCTTGGATTTAGCAACAAGGAGGTTATTGGTGATATCAGCAAAAGCAGTTTGCTTAAATGATGGGATGGAATCCATAGGAATCTACATTAAAGGGTAAGTAAAGAAACCTATAAAACTCAAGAAAGAAGTAATGTACTAAATGTACTGTGTCTTCTTCCTACTATTATGATAAGCAGGTTCTGATTATCCCATATTATAGCAATTTTGCCTAAAATCTGAGATTCCTGAACCTATACATAGATATGTCCACCTATCACCTCTCAGAGTAGAGAGAATAAGGACCACTTTAAATATTCAAATTTAGTTTATATTACATATTGTATATTAGTTGAATAGTCAAGTTAATATTCAGTGAGAATCAACCTAAGGAAAGAAAAATGGTCATAGGAGTATTAGCCTGGGCTGCAAAATTTGCTGAAATAGATGCGATAATTGTACTATTAGTTATTGGGTTTCTATTTGACTCTACAATGATATTTTTAAAAGTTAATATTATTTTTGCAATTGTTATGGAGTGAGTACTTAGGCTAGACATAATGGGAATGGAAAGATAGAAAGTGAACTATAAATTGAATGGGGAATCAAAGGAGAATAAGTGGTGAAGAATTCTTAGCCAGTGTCTGATTTGAGTCTATTTCTCCAAGCCTCTGTAGATTTTTTTTTTTAATCTTGTTTCTCCAACTAAGCCATCAGAAAACACAGTAATACTGTAGGGATTTGGGGGGAAATTATGGAAAGTCTTTGACTGAACTTGTGGCTCTCTGTTGTGGCTATCATAGATTTTTAGTTACTCATGGCCATGCCAGCCAGCACTTCAAGCGCTACAGAGAACAAATATGGGTATCTTCCAAGCTGTGGATCCAAAACTTAGACACATAAAGTAATTGGACAAGAAGTGTTTATTTCTCAGAATTTTGCTTCTGTCCTATGCACCTGAGAGTGACAAAGTGATGGAAAAATGCCAAGAGTGTTAAATGCTGTCTTTTTTTTTTTTTTAATGGAGTAAAATTAGGTGGTAGATGTTATTCCTTTCTTGCTATGCAGTCCCAGAGTCACTATATATATATATATATATATATAGCATAATCTTGCTCTGTCGCCTACCTGTCTCTTATACACATCTAGATGTGTATAAGAGACAGATATATATATATATATATATATTGCATAATCTTGCTCTGTCGCCTACCCTGGAGTGCAGTGGCACGATCTCGGCTCACTTCAGCCTCCCCGTCCTGGGTTCAAGTGATTATCATGCCTCACCCTCCCAAGTAGCTGGGATTGCAGGCATTCACCACCATGCCCGGCCAATTTTTGTATTTTTAGTAGAGACAGAATTTTGCCATGTTGGCCAGCCTAGTCTCAAACTCCTGACCTCAAGTGATCTGCCTGCCTTAGCTTCCCAAAGTGCTGGGATTACAGGCGAAAGCCACCATGTCCAGCCCAAAATCTCAAATTTTGATGTCTGTTAGTGTAAAAAGTTTAGGATTCACTGCTAGAAGAACATTTTATAGCTATGTAAATCCCCCACCCAAAATTCCAGGCAGTATTATATGAATACTTTAAGAACTGCTGTTTAAAAATTTTGCAATTGCTGAAAACAACCATGGTTTCAGAAGGAGAGTTTGTATTTTAGGGTCCTATTACATCACTTCTGTTACTCCTACAGTCTATCAGATTATGCCACAGTCACTATAGTCACAATATTTGGTTCCATATATTAAATTTTTGCATAAGGCAGTGTGTTAAATGCTTTAACATATTTCTTTATCTAACGTTCACAGCAACTATATGAAGTAAGCACTATTATTTTGTTAAAGAAGAAACTCATACTCAGAGATTAGGTTACTTGCCAAGCTCACATGGATAACTTATCATTTTATATTTCCCTCCAATATGTAACAGAAAATAATATGAAAGTGATATTATAAAAGATAAATGCAAAAACATGTTATTTTAAATTCAGATATTGCACTCTGATTTGGTCAAATCCTCTATAGGGATGACAAGGCTGTTTTGCCCTAATTCTAAAATGATACTCTTTTAAAAGGATTAGGAGTCTTAAACACGTTGATTATCTGTAAAATGTAAAATTAAAGGATAATATCTGCAAGGGTATGTTAGAATGATGGACCAGAAAAACATTGCAGCTAAAAGGCTACAGTGACATATTAAAACCATTGAAACCAAACACTTCCCTTCTAGAATGGATAACCAAGAAACTATAAAATCCTAGCATTTTAAAATCTGAAAATTCTTTAGTAACAAAAGACTAGGCATTCAAAGGTCTCCTTTAGCATCAGTGACTCTTTCCACCCTGAGTGTCTGTTCCCTCCCTGAGTGTTCTAGGTTAAGTGCATAATGACTAGGCAGTTGGAGTAATAAAGATGGCTAACAAGGGTCAGTATCAGGATGGACTCAGAGGAAGAGGAAGGCTTTAAAAATTTGCTGATTAGTCTTGGCTCACAAACTTACCTCTTATGCTGAACTTGCCTGTGATTTTCTCACATCTACAATATCAATTCAGATATTAAGCACTTCAGGATTGCCAGGATTGTCATCTCTGGGACATATCTAGGAATTTATCAGAAGAAGAAGAAACTAGAAGAAAGTGTGTGTGTGTGTGTGTGTGTGTGTGTGGTCATTTTCATGTTCTTATTATTCTTCCTTTACCCCACCCCACCCCCAAATTGTAATTTTTGCTTTTTCTAAAATACTTTTTTTTAAGATTTTTTAATTAAGCCTATCAGGAGGAATATTCATTTCTTATTTTAATTGTGTCATTTGTCATGTTTTTTAATGTAATACATTTCAATGTTTCTTTCTATAAAAATTTAGAAAGGTAAGATCTAAAATACCTTTTGAAAATCATAAATTGTTTTTCTGTCAACCATGTGGCCAAATCATCATTTGTGCTTTAAAATAACTGGATCAAATTTCTTTTTTTTTTTTTATTTAAGTTCTAGGGTACATGTGCACAACATGCAGGTTTGTTACATATGTATACATGTGCCATGTTGGTGTGCTGCACCCATTAACTCGACATTTACATTAGGTCTATCTCCTAATGCTATCCCTCCCCCCTCTCCTCTCCCAACAATAGGCCCCGGTGTGTGATGTTCCCCTTCCCATGTCCAAGTGATCTCACTGTTCAATTCCCACCTATGAGTGAGAACGTGTGGTGTTTGGTTTTTTGTCCTTGCGATAGTTTGCTGAGAATGATGGTTTCCAGCTGCATCCATGTCCCTACAAAGGACATTTTATGGCTGCATAGTATTCCATGGTGTATATGTGCCACATTTTCTTAATCCAGTCTGTCACTGATGGACATTTGGGTTGATTCCAAGTCTT
>NW_012100410.1:93985-195757 GCF_000951045.1 Mandrillus leucophaeus
AACTTTAAAGCAGTTTTTTCCAATTCTGTGAAGAAAGTCATTGGTAGCTTGATGGGGATGGCATTGAATCTATAAATTACCTTGGGCAGTATGGCAATTTTCACAATATTGATTCTTCCCAAACTGAATCAAATTTCTACGGGGATTTTACTTGGTAATATAAGTCAGTCTATTATAAAAACTTTTCAGAAGACCAGAATAAACCAATGTAATTTAAAATAAGTACAACTTATTTAAAAGATATTTAAAAGTACAACTTAAGAAAAATCACCTTAACCTATATATCTAGAAATTTAAATAAATGCATTTTATTATTTTATAAATATCTAAAATAGATAATCATGACCAGTTGTGGTGGCTCACACCTGTATTCCCAGCACTTAGCACTTTGGGAGGCCGAGGCAGGCAGATCACTTGAGGCCAGGAGTTTGAGACCAGCCTGGCCAACATGGCAAAACTCCATCTCTACTTTAAAAATGTCAAAAAATTAGCCAGGTATGGTGGTGTGCATCTGTAGTCTCAGCTACTGGGGAGGATGAGGCATGAGAATCACTTGAACCCAGGAAGGGGAGGTTGCAGTGAGCTGAGATCATACCACTGCACTCCAGCCTGGGTGACAAGAGCAAAACTCCATTCCCCCCTCCCCCCCAAAAAAGATAATCGTTAAATTACAGTCACTGAAAAGTAAATTTATTGAAATTGTTTTCCACTGAAAAGAAATATTGTTATCAGTACTCTGTGTATGTAGAACTGGAATAAAAGTAACTATAATTTTTGGCTTTTGTAATTTAACTGAGACTAGGCATTGTGCTGTTGAGGTCCCTTACGTCAAATTTGGGGAGAATGTAGCTTATTTACATAGAAATAGAAAAAAGTCTGAAATAGATGAGAGAGAGAGATGAGGATTTAAATATTGGGGAAAAAAATAGATGGCAGAAAGTAGAGTGGATCATGAGGCTGTAAGCAAGCAAGTCAAGATGTGGAAGAAGCAGATACAAAAATCACCCAGGTAAACATTACATATAAGAGATGCAGAAATAGAATTGTTTCTTATTTCCGTTAACCTCAAAGTCAAGAATATCTGTTCTGGTTTAGAGTAAAATTGAAACTGAAAAATGATTCTAAAACCTGAGTGATTGTCAATGCTGTAACTAAATTTTCCTTTTGTACATAAGCAAATATGTCAAATAGAATTGGTTTTTGCCTTAGGCTTTGTATTTTTTCCCTCCCAAAGAAATGCATGTTGTTAACAGTGAAGAACCCCCAGGAGTAATGTCTTTACTTCATTGGTCCATAAGCAAATGAGAACAATCTTCCCCATCACTGGGAGTAATACCAGTCTCAATCATGAGACTTCTCTTTCCTAAGCCTCATTTTTCTCCTCCGACAGTAACAAATTTTTCACTGATCGGAGTAAATGTTGTTTCTGGTAGACTAGGCAGTCACTAAAACTCAGAAACAAATTGGAGTTCCTTACAGAGAGTCACTCTCAATTCCAAACAGCTTTCTAAATGCTAGGAAAAGGGATCTTTTGAGTCAGTAGGTAGGTGGAGATTCTCTGTTTCTCTCATCTTCTTCCCCTACCCTCCTTTTGGTGGTGTCACTTAGAACTTTGTGTCAAGCAATGTAAAGACTGCATTGGTACCTGTGGTAACAACATATTCTGCTGAGGCTGCTGAGGAAAAGTAGCTTCAAGAGACAGCAGCCAAATGCATTCACTGTCGGTAAGCTCTGCCCAGAAACAAGAAATGAGTTCAGTGAAAGGCCAAATTGATTAAATCATGTAATTATAATTTTTAATTTAAAAATGTTTAGCACAATCTGTAGCCCCTGGAGAGACATTTCTTAAAGATAAATTATGCAGTTTTTCTCCTGACCAAAAGCCATTTTTTTCAGGACATAAAAAAGTGGAAAAGTGGGAAGATACCAAATGTGTCCAAATAAAAAGAGCCTTCATCTCCAGTGAGACTTTGAAAATGACTCCTTAGATCCACAGAAATGCAACCCTACTTTCCTTGGAGTTTTGGTATCTAGAAATAACCTAGAACTGAATTATTTGTGTGGCTAATAAGTACCTACTCTTTAATTTCACCTCTGGTTGAAAAGGAACTTTTAAGTAGTAGTTACAATCATACCGGTCACCTGAGAGGCAATCAACCACTGTCACACAAACATCCTCCAAGTTAGGACAGGTTAGGAGAAGAAGAGATAGGTAGATGAAAATTATACCTTATAGAACTTTTGATTAGTGGTCAGTTATTGACAACATTGTTAGGCACCCACCAAACACCAATAGGAGGCTTTTGAGATTTCTGATGCTTATATTAATGATACATTAGTAATATATTAAGACACCCCTTTACTTTCCCTGCCTATCAATTGTATGCCTGCATCCCTACTAAACTTGTTTCAGTATGGTCTTTATGGCGGTAACATTAGTTATTGCTCTGGAACAAAATAAAAATGCACTGTTGAGGTTGTAAAAATTATATTGTGCAGAACAATCCAAAGAACAATTATATGAATATCTGCAGGCTCAAATCAAGTTGCACTCCTTTTACATAACTTTGCCAGTAATCTCATTCAGATGAATTCCAGGTACTCTTTTAAAACAATGTTAATTTATATATTACCATGTTATTTTTTTTGCAGAAAATCAGTAGAGCCATGCCTTTTGCTATACTTGGGAAAATAAGACTAAACACGTCCAATTAGAGTCACTGTCCCCGCAACTGCAAATTATTGATATAAGATAGAGATGGTATATACATATGTAGACTTGCTTGTTAAAAATTATTAGCCAATGCCAAATAAACCAAAGTACATGACCTGGAGGAAATCAAAAATTCCATGAAAATGAGACCTTTCAGAGGCAGCTCCATGACTTAATAATAGCAGTTGAATCAGGAAAAAGGATTTGAAGAAATCAGTGAAACAATTTATTTAACAATCCATTTCAAATATTTATTTTGTTAATCTGAAGAGCTAGGATAATATATTTCTAATTGATTGATTTTAGTATTATTTAATTCATGGGTGTTTTTAAAGCTCTTTCTATTTCTATTGTTATTAGACTTGTTCTCAGAAATAGCGGGGATAGGAGGTTGTGAAAATGTGAATGGAAAAAAATCTCTAACTGAAAGCAAAAATGACAGCTGAATAAAATACTGTTTAATTTACAGTCACTTTTGTATTGGATTTTTCTCAAGACAACATTATTCTTTAACTCACAAAGCATACCTTTATTTCCTAATACCAGTGCAACAATACAGCTGTCTGCAGTATTGAAGGACATCACCGTCACAAAATCGGGGATTGTTCTCACCCAGTCTTAGTCTAAATTATTTCCTTAATAAAAGTGTAAACCCCAAAAATGTCTGTCAAAAAGCTATTAAGTCAGAGGTAGAAAATAAACTTGCCACAGATTAAAGCAATAGAAAAACTGGCAGATTAAAGTACTTACTCCATCAATATTTGACATAGATGTTCCTTAAAAACAAATGACTGTTCTCCAGAAAATTGAAATAACTCAATAGCATTTATGCTGTCTTTGGGGAGAAATCTAAAAGCAAAAATGTGGAATTAATCCAATGCCATAAAAATGTTCCTGGTTGAGATGAACTGGCAGAGATCAAGGATAGTTGCCAGATAGAGATGTCAAAATTATAAGATTCCATTTCTTGCCACTTGGTCTTTATCTGACTTACTCTACTAGCTGTAGGTTCTTAGAAATCTTAAGGGTGAAATAAATTGTTGTCAAACTTTTATTGTTATTGTTAACATCTTCCATTTTGGGAATATACGTCAGCATCATCACAAAACAAACCATAGGTTGAAAAGTGTAGACTCATCCTCAGTTTCATCATTCAGCTACTAAGGATGCTCCATTGTTTTTTAATTTTGGTTAATAATTTCCTAAATCCGTAGCTATGTTTTGTTGGTTGACATTTAATCATAGGAGAATGTACTTATAGAGATTCAATATGCCAAAGATGACTGCCTTTGTATATCAGCCAGCGGCTATGCTAAGACACTTACACTGAAGTGAAAGGTCCTACCACCTCATTTTTTATCTGTCATTGGAGACACTTATATTACCAGTATCTGACTCCCAAAAAATTCAAGATCAGCAAATATTTTGAATGCCCTCTAAAAATACTGCGGTATGCCACCAGGATGAAATGTCACCAAAACCCCAGGACAGAAGGAACATCTTCCTGCCCCCTTTATTTTAAGCTGCAGAGCTTCCTTCCATATATTTGTGCAAGTTTGTCTTCTGGCACTGACATGGAAGAACATAGATTTTGGCATCGAGCTGGCCTAAATACAAGTAAAACAGGATGAAAAGATTCAGCTTAATAGGTTGTTATAATCAGAAAAAGAATATCTACAGTACATACAGTAGGCACTGTACTAAGATGCTTAACATGCAAAACACTCTCATATCATCTTCACAACTTTATGGGGCGTGGAGTTAGGTGTATGAAACTGAGAGATAAGGATTGGAATCCAGTGTTGTCTGGGTATACAGCCTACTCTACCCACTAATTATTCCCCTCATATATTTTATCCCACACACCCCACCCAACAAAAAAAAAAATCAGAAAACATTATAGCATAGCCCATTGAAATATTAAATAACCTCAACACCAGGAATATATTTGATATATATGTAACTAGTACTTTTTGGCACGGCTTGGTATTTTTTTGTTGTTACATTTTCAAAAGAAAGAAACTCAAGCACTAGTCACATTTTTTAAAATAATTTTTGAGTCATCTTCAATTTGTTTTTATTGGTCTACGCAAATCAGAATTTTTAGAGATTTTGAAATGCATCTGTTTTCCAAACCTTCATGTTCTTTAATCTGAAACATTTACAAGTTCTTTATTGACCTTTGTGAATCTCAGAACAAAAAGAATCAGGAGGACTAAGCACAATATAAACTTTAAAAGGTCTCTTAAGCACTAGAGGCCTCTTCTTCATGTTGAATTTAGTTCATTTTGTTAATTTCATTTCTCAATAACATAGTACATCAGACTTCTTGAGTATATTCTCTGTGATTTCTGTCAATGCTTCTTGGTTGATGCTGTCACCGTTTTCCACAAAATAACCTGAGTCCTGTCACCAAAACTACCTGTGAAAGTGATACAACTGCACTGAATATTGACACGTCCAGCAAAATGATAATTACACTAATACAGGGTACCTTGCATAGGTGATACACCAAACTATGTAGTAAACTGTAATTTAAAAAAAAAAAAACTCAGCTTTTTTTCTTTGTTCTTACTAAGATCTTGTCTTCTGTTTTCTTTCAAGCAAAAGTTCAGGAGAAATGTTCACCTTAACTTTGTCTTTATTGGACCTTGAGCATATTAAACTTTGCTTCTCGGTTTTCCCATCTAAGAAGAAAAGACAATGATGCTTATCTTATAGAGTGGCTTTGAAAATTAACCATGATTATGATGTAAAATACTTACCACAGTGCCTGTTATATAAGTGTTTAATTAATGGTAGCTATTATAATTTTTATTATTTTGGATATAAATCTATGTGAATTATGGATAAGCTAACTTTCATTTAGCTTTGTTCCTAATAATACGTTGTTAATGAGACCAAAGTCATGAGTTATCATCTCTTTGAATTAGTTATCCATGAATACCGACTCCTCTCTTTACCTAGATGATTGTATTAAAAACATCTACAATGATGGGGATGGAGATATCTAGGGGTGAAAAAACAAAGATGAATCACAGCAACCTAAAATATTAGTCATGTTAATAGTGCAGAGTAAGTAGTATCATCTTGACTTATGGCAGAATGTATTTAGTTAGTTATTATATATTCTGTCCCCATCCATAAAAGAGGCCACATCTCAACATCTGAAACAGAATGCATAATTTACTGCTTGCATACAAATAACTTGCAAGGTACAACCTCTCTGAGCTAAATAGGATTTCAGGAAGCAAGGAGCTCAGTGATTGGTGGATTTTCAGAAGTTAGACTATTTAAGAATAGTTGGCAAAACTTTCACTGGGAGAAGCGTGGTTACTTGAGTCAGACTGTTGCTGACTGGTTGACTTTCAAGTGCAGTTTCTAAAGCAAGTTGTTATTGATTAATTACAACAGGTTTAAAATCAGTTTTTTCCAGTGGTTATTTATTGCTGTAGCCAGACAGTTAGACCTTCACTCTTTGCACTGCAGATAAGAACTTTTTGTTCTCATTGCCATTAGAGTGCTATATCCCAAGCAATACACTCAGTGTATTACATTATCTTCTTTAATCTTCACAATATTCTCTTAAGCACTAATTATTATATCTGCATTTTCATCTGATAAGCAGAAATCTTAGGTACCTTGCATAAGATTGCATAACTAAAAAGTGATAAAGCAAGGAATAAAACTCAGGTTCGTTTGACTCCAAAGACTATATTATCTGTACTGTGTGTATAATTATTTTTTAATTAACTCCTGGCATTTCTGTAATCCCCTTCATTTCTTTAATTTTGCCATTTCAAGAATGCTATATAAATGGGGTCTGTATGTATGTAACCTTTTGGGATTGGCTTTTCCACCATACTTCTCTGGAGATTTATTCAGGTTGTTGTATGTGTCAATAGTTCTTTCCTTTTCATTGCCAAGTAGTATTCCATGGTGTGGATATATCACAGTTTGTCTATCATTTACCCATGGAATGATATCTGGGTTATTTTCTATCTTTGGCTACTATGAAGAAAGTTGCTATAAACATCTGTGCGCACCTTTTTGTGTGAACCTGTCTTCATAAGTCTCTGGGATGAATGCCCAGGAATACAACTGCTGGATCATATGGTACTTGCATGTTCAGTCTGTAAAGAAACTACCAAACATTTTTCCAGAGTGGCTCTACCATTTGACATTGCCAGCAGCAATATGTGAGTAATTTAGTTTTTCCTCATCATCTCCTGCATTTGGTGTTGGCTCTGTGTTTTGTCTTAGTCATTCTGTTAGGTATGTAGTGATATATACACTTAATGAAAATTAACTCAGATTATGAGGTGAATTATGCAAATATTGTGGTTTTAATTTGAATTTCCATAATGACAAATAATGTTGAACATTTTTTTATGTACTTATTTGCCTCTATCTGAATATCCTGTTTGGTAAAATGTCTCTTCGTATCTTTTGTCCGTGTTCTAAATGGATTGTTTAGCTTTTTACCGTTGAGCTTGAGAGTTCTTCATATATTCTAGATACATGATTTACAAGTATTTTCTCCAACTCTGTAGCTTGACTTTTTTTCATTCTCTTAGCATTTAACATTTAAGTCTGTGATCTATTTTGGGTTAATTTTGATATAAGATATGAGACATAAGTGAAAGTTCAATTATTGTGCTTGTGGCTGTCAAACTGGGCCAGCATCATCTGTTGCAAAGATTCTTTCCTACATTAAATTGCTTTTGCATCTTTGTCTCAAATCATTTGGACATATTTTTGTCGATATATTTATCAGTTCTCTGCTCTATTTCATTAGTCTATGTGTCTATTTCTCTGCAAATACAGTAACACATGATCTTTCTTGATTACAACTCTAATAAACTTCAAAATAGATAGACTGATTCCTCTCACTCTATACTTCTTTTTCAAAGTTGTTTTAGCTATTGTAGATTCATTGTCTTTCTGAATTTTAGAATAATCATATGCATTGAGATATAAATCTTGCTAGAATTTTGATAAGAATTAAACTGGTATATCAATTTGGAGAGAATCTTTAGTTTTTAAGTCTTTCATTCCATAAGTATAGTCTGTCTCTCCACTTATTTAAATCTCCTTGGATATCTTCATCAGCATATAAGTGCAGTTTTAAGCTTATAAGTTTTATACAAGCTTTGCTTAATTTATACCTAAGTATTGCATTTTTGAATGATTATGTATGGTATTGCATTTTAAATTTTGGTGTCCATGTGTTCATTGCTAGCATACATAAATACACTTGATTTGTGTATGTTTATCTTGTATCCCATGACCTTGCTAAACTCACTCATTAGTTTTAGATTTTTTTGGTTGCTGATTCTTTTGAGTTTTCTATCTAGACAATGTCATCTGTAAATAAGAGCAGCTTCTTTCTTTCTTTTCAATCTTCATGTGTTTTACTTCCTTTTCTTCCATTATTTCACCGACTACAACTTTCAGCACTATGCTGAATAAGAGCAGTGACAGTGTACATTTATGTCTGCTCCCGATCTTAGTAGTAAAGCATTTGGTTTTTTGCCATTAAGTATATTAGCTATACATTTTTGTAGATGCTCTTTATTGAGTAGAGGAAGTTCCCCCTCTATTCCTATTTCTCTGAACACTTTAATCGTGAATGGATGTTGAATTCCGTCAAATACTTTTTCTGCTTCCATTGATATGATCACAATTTTTCTTCTGTAGCCCATTAATATGGTGCATTACACTGGTTGATTTTCAAATATTGAACAAGTTTTGTATCACTAGAATAAACATCTCTTGGTCATGGTATATAATTCTTTTTATATATTGCTAAATTTTCATTGCCAATGTTTTATTAAGGATTTGTGCATCTATATTCAAGATGGATATTGGTTTATAGTGGTTTTTTCTTCCCTACTTCCTTCCTTTGTTTATTCCTTTATTTCTTTGTTTTGGTTTTTTGTTTTGTTTTGTTTTGTTTTTGGTATCAGGGTAATGTTTGTTTCATAAAATAAAGAAGTGTTCTCTCTTTTGTTTTCTGAAATAGATTACATAGAATTGGTATGAATTTTTCTTTTTTCTTTTTTGAAACAGTCTCATTCTGTTGCCTAGGCTGGATTGCAGTGGTACAATCATAGCTCACTGTGATCCTCCTACTTCCACCTCTCGAGTAGCTAAGATGGCAGGTCTGCACCACCACACTGGCTAATATTTTATTAAAAAATTTTAGAGATGGAGTCTTACTATTTTGCCCAAGCTGGAGAATTCTTAATTAAATATTTAGTAGAAATGTCCAGTGAAACCATCTGGGTCTGGATATTTTTTTCCTGGGAGTTTTAAATTACTGATTTTATTTCTTGATAGTTGTAGGGCTGTTCAAATTATCTATATTTTATATTGGGTGAGCTGTGGTAGTTTGTGTTTTTCAAGGAAGTAGTCCATTTCATTAGAGTTGTCAAATGTATGTATGTAGAGTTGTTTGTAGTATTACCTTTTTATTATTATGTCTAAAGGGTCTTAGTGATATCCTCTCTTCATTCCTAATTTTGGTTCATTTGTGTCTTCCTTCTTTTCTTCTTTCCAGTCTTGTTAGAAGTGTGTTGATTTTATTGATTTTTTCAAAGAAACCACTCTTTGTTTCATTAATTTGTCAGTTGTTATTCATTTTCAATTTCATTGATTTTTACTCTTCTGTTTATTAATTTCCTTCCTTTCATTTGCTTTGGGTTTATTTTGCTTTTCTTTTTTCTAGGCTCTTGACATGGGAGCTTAGTGATTAACTTGATACATCTTTTTTTCTAATACATGCAATTTACTGCTATTAATTTTCTTCAGCACTGCTCTAGCTGTTCCATGAATTTTGATATATTGTACTTTCACCTACTTAGAGTTTAAAATATTAATTTATTTCCCTTGAGATATCCTCTTTGAACTGTGGATTATTTAGAAGTGTGTGTTTAGTTTTCAACTGTTTGAAGATTTTTGTTTTTTCTGTTACTAATTTTTAGTTTGATTCCATTAAGGTTGAAGAATACATTCTATATTATTTCAATTATTTTAAATTTGTTGAATTTTGTTGTCTGTTTCGGGATATGATCTATCTTCATAAATATTCTATAGGAACTTGAAGAGAATCTGTATTCTATAAGTGATAATTGGATATGATTAGTTAATGGTATTGTTGAATTCTACATTTTTTATAATTTTCAGCCTAGTTTTTCCATCAGCTATTGAGAGAAGGGTGTTAAATTTGACTAACATTTAGATTTTTCTGTTTCTCTTTCAGTTCTATCAATTTTGCTTAAAATATTTGCAGCTCTGTTGTTTAATGTGTACACATTTAGGATTGCTACTTTTTTTGGTGAATTGAATCATTTTTCATTATATAAAATCCCTCTCTGTCTCTCATAAAGGTTTGTTTGCACTGAAGTCTACTTTGTCTGGTATTAATATAGCCATTTTCCTTTTCTTTCATTAATATTTGCATGATGTATCTTTTTAGATTCTTTTACTTTCTACCTGCCCATATCATTATATTTGAAGTGATTTCTTATAATCTGCATATAGTTAAGTAATGTTCTTTAATCTGCTGTGCCAAAATCTATCAGTTGAATTCGTGTATTTAGATTTCTTACGTTTAAAGTAAGAATTGATACATTAAGATTTAAGTCTCAACTTAATCTTTTGTTTTCTGTTTATGCTTGGTTTTTTTTAGCTTTTCTGTTTTCTTTTTCTTCCTTCCTGCAGGCCAGCTGAACATTTTTTAGAATTCCATTTTTATTTATACTGTTTTTAGTGTTATATATTTAGTTTTGAGTATTTTATATTTATAACATTTTTAGTATGTCTCTTTCTATAGCTTTTTTTAGTGGGTGCTCCTGGTATTACATTATATATACATATTTTACAAGAGTCTACTGGTGTCATTGTTTACCAGTTCAAGTGAAGTACAGAAACCCATTATGTTCATCCTCCTCTGTGAATAATTGTCTTAAATATTTCCTCTACATGCATTTAAAGTCATATCAGATGGTGACATAATGTTTACTTCAATCATGAAACATAATTTCAAAAATTCAGGAGGGAAAAAAAGCTCATTGCATTTACCTGTATATTTTCTTACCATGTTCTTTCTTTCTTCCTAATGTTACAAGGTTTTTCTTTTACCGTTTCCTTTCTATTTAGGAAACATCCTTTAGACATTATTCTAAGATAGGTCTGGTAGCAACAAATTATCTTTGTTTTCTTTCACTTGAGAGTGTCTTTTGATTTCCCTTTCATAGCTAAAGAATATATTCACAGGTATAGAATTTCAGGCTGACAGTTCTTTTCTTTCTGCCTTTGAAAAATATTAGGCCACTACTTCTGTCATCCATGGTTCTCAATAAGATACCCACTGTTATGCAGTCTTCTTCCTCTATATGTGAGGTGTCGATTTTTCCTCTGGCTGCTTCTAAGATTTTTTCTTGTCTTTAGTTTTCAGAAGTTTAATTATAGTGTGTCTATATTAGTGCATTCTCACATTGCTATGAAGTAATTACCCAACACTGGGTAATTTATAAAGGAAGGAGATTTACTTGACTCAGTTCCACATTGCTAGGGAGGCCTCAGGAAACTTACAATCATGGTGGAAGGCAAAGGAGAAGCAGGCACTTTCTTCAAAGGGCGGCAGGACAGACTGACTGCAAGCAGGGGAAATGCCAGATGCTTATAAACCCATCACATCTCATAATACCCACTCACTATCAGAACAGCATAGGAGAAACTGCCCCCATGATCCAGTTACCTCCACCTGGTCCCGCCCTTGACATGTGGGGATTATAGGGATTGTGAGGATTACAATTCAAGCTGAGATTTTGGTGGGGACACAGCCAAACTATATCAGAGTCTATTCATAGATTTCCTTGGGTTTGTTCTATGTGGAACTCTTACTTCTTGAATCTGCTTCTTGCTTGTTTATTGAATTCTTGCTTCTTGAATCTGTAAGTTTATTTCTCTTACCAAATTTCAGAATTTTAAGCCATTATTTTATCATGTAATTTTTCAGCCCCAACTCCTTTCTCGTCTCCTCATGATAACGTGATTATTAGAACTTTTGTATAGTCCCACAGGTCCCTAAGACTCTGCTTATATTTTTGTCAACGTGTTTTCTCTCTGTTATTCAGATTGAATAATTTATATTGTCCTGTCTACCAGTTCACTGTTTCTCTCCTCTGTTTTCTACAATCTGCTGTTAAACCTATTCACTGACTGAGTTTTTGATTTGTTATTTATTTTCAGCTCTAAAATCTCCATTTGTTTCTTCTTTATATCTTCTGTTTCTTTCCTGAGACTCTTTTTAATTTTTATGTATTTTTTACTGACATGGTCTTACTCTGTCTCCCAGGCTAGAGTGCAGTGACATGATCAGAGCTTATTGCAGCCTGGACCTCCTGAGCTCAGGTGATCCTCCCACCTCAGCCTCCCGAGTAGCTGGCACACATCACCACACCTGGCTAATTTTTTGTATTTCTTAAAAGACAGGGTTTCGCCATGTTGTCCAGTCTGATCTTGAACTCCTGTCCTCAACTGATACACCTGCCTCGGCTTCCCAAAGTGCTGGGGTTATAGGGTTGAGCTACAATGCCCGAGATCTTTGCTGAGACTTTATATTTCTTTGCTGAAGGTTTCCAGTTTTCCTTTGGTTTCAAGTGTGTGTGTGTAATTGATCATGGAAGCATTTTTAAGTGGCTGTCTTAAAAGTAAGATAATTCTAACATCTTTGTCCTCTCAGTATGAGCATCTATCAATTGTCTTTTTTTATTTGGTTTGAGATCTTCCTGATTCTTGGTATGATGAGTAATTTTTTAATTAAAACCTGGGCACTTTTATATTATGTTATAAAACTCTGTATCTTACTTAAAGCTTCTGTTTTAGCTGCCTTTCTCTGATACCACTCCAGTTGGGGAAGGGTGTGGTGCCGCCTTGTTATGGCCAGGTGAAGGTAGAAGTCTAATTTTCCAATTCAGCTTCCAGTGACAGTTGAGTCAAAGGCTCTTTATCATTGCTAAGTGAGGATGGAAGTTTCATCTCCCCACATGGTCTCCATTTAGTGGGGGTAGCATCATTACCACTGGATGATGGGGAAAGTCTTGACTCTCTACTAGGCCTTCTCTGACACCACCTCATTAGTAAGGTAAAGGGTGCTTCATTACTGCTGGGTAGGAGTGGAAGTCCAAACTCCTTGTGTGGTCACCACTGACACCACTGAAGAAGAGGGGCTTATTACTAGTTGATGGGAATGAATGCTGTGCACCTACTTGCCTTTTCTAACACCACTCTAGCAAAAGTGTTTGTGTGCCTTGTGACATCCTCACAAGGGTAGAAGTCTAGGTTCAACACTTGACTTTTGCTGGCATTGTTCGGGGTAGGGCTACAGTTTTTCTCTATGGTGTTCAGTGGAGGAGTTATTGTCTAAAAGCATTCTGTCTTGTTAGACTGCATCTTTCCTATTCATTGGTTAGAGAGAGTAGACTTTTGTTGGAGGATTGTTTATACTTATTGGTATTTTCAGATTGTCTGCTTCTTCAGCTCCAAGTCTGTGATATGTGACACAAAAATAAGCCCAGAGAACTTACCACCATGCTGTGACTTGTTCCCCAGGTCCCTAGCTAGTCTGCCTTCTCTTTATTATTCATAGTCTTCTTACATTTATGTGTAATGCCCAAGGTTTTTTAGTTGTACTTCATGGAAGAAATAGGGCAAAGTACATCTACCCCATCTACCTGGAAGCAGATGTCCTACTGGCCTAATTTTTAACAACTAACCTGCATTTTAAAAAAAGTGGGGGTGCCACGGAAAACATGATGTGAATAGAAAGTAATAGGCCTGGGTTTTGTTGTTATTGTTGTTTTATAAAATTACTGATACTGACTTATTTGTACGAGTGCTAATTCCTCGAAATCAGTAAGTAAAATATGCTTTGGAGATGATTCTGCTTCCACACATTTTAAGAACTCTTTTGGATTTAATTTTAGAGAATGAATTATGTTCTTTTGAACATTCTCAGTGGCGTAAATTGTAATCTTTTAAGGCAGTGTTTGATTTTTGGAAGCAAGCCCAGGTGGTTCAAGAGCCAAGATGGGTAATAAAACAGATGACCAAATTGGGTAACATAATACACTTCTCAGTCTAACACTCTTTTTTAAAAGAACGGCGTAAACCAAATCATTTTTACAGTGATAAAGCTATGTCTTTTATATTATACAAAACCTCCCAAATACTTCCAACTTTCACATAATAAGCCTGATTCACTGTGGGATGAATTTTGCATGAACAGTGCCATTTGCTATCAAATCAACAATTCTTTTCTGTGGTTTTTGACACAAGTATTTTCTTGGGTCCTATAGATATTGGAGTTTTCCCTGTAAACTTTGACAGTTTTTAGGGGGTCAACTTCAAAACAACATATTCCATCACTCTTCTCCTCAAATACTTGTTATTTTTTACAACCAACCTCCCCTTGAAAGTTCCAAACAAATGTCAAATCTTCTCTGTTTCTTTTTACTATTCAAAATGTGTAGCACAAGCTTTACAGAAACCTTCATGTTCAAATTTCCCTTCAGTATGAGTCAGTGTTCTCACAGCTAACCCTCTGCATGAATAAGTTTAATCTCTTACATTTTCTGCATTTTCATCAGTTCTTTGAACTTCATCATGAACATCCTTATTACTTTTCTCAAGCCTTTGTGCCAGTAAAAAACAACTTCCTCTTTATAGTCCTTCTGAACCATTATTGTCCCTCTAGATGTCTTGTCATTTACATTTGTTTAACTTTACAAAAAACTGTGTTAATTCTTTGCTTTCTACAGCTGTCATTCCCCAGCGTCATTCATCACAGCCTATAGCCCAAGAGAGACAAAAAACTGCTGCTGCTACTGCTGCTGCTGCTGCAAACAGAATGATTTTACAGCATGTTCCTTTCATGCCTATTGTTTGTTTTGCCAAGCCATCTAAGAGCATAAGCTTAATTACTTCATAGTAATAGATTACTAAATACAAAAGCATCATCCTATTTGCTTAACTATAAAGCTCAAAGTCACATGTGCAACATCTAAAACAGATGATAGACCTAATCCACTAAGTAGGAAATTGCCTTTTGGCAAATTGAAGAGCTGCTAAAGAAATTGAATAATATATGCTCTCGCTCAACAACTTGATCCTTTTGTTCCTTTTCATGGTTCCTTTTCACTTCATGGTTCAACTAATCGGGGTGGGTGTCAATTTGCGGGGAAAGGGTTGCAGTATAATGTAGTGTTTAAAAGGACGACCTTTGATAGACAGACTTGGTTCAAATGATGGTGCTGTCAGGTTACCAGTTGTATTACTTGGGAAATTTACTTAACCTCTTCCACCCTTAGTTTTGTCCTCAGTAAAATTGGATAATAAAAATTACCTCTTAATACTGTTGTAAAGTTTAAAGAGGTAATATGTATATGGTGTTTTAGCACATTTGCACTGAGTGTTTGGGTGGTAGCTATTATTTATTAAATGCCAGTTACTGTGTCAGTCATTAAAAACTGTAAGTAAAATATGATGCTTGCTCTCAAAGAGTTCAAAATCAGCATAATCTTGAGCTCACATCCTGTCCTATTAGAAGAAAAAATACACCCGAAAAGTAAGTCTGAAGGCTATTACACCGGGAGTTCAAGGCTGCAGTGAGCTATGATCACACCACTGTACTCCAGCCCGGGCGACAGAGTAAGCCTCTGTGTCTACAAATAAAAATTAAAACTAAATTCAAATAACAAAGGCTATTATAGTTCTCCAATATATAGCATTTGCTTTTCACCCTCGAATAGACTAGTACTATAATACTCTAATCAACAAACTAATCCATAAGCAGTTATTCATTTTCTCATGTAGATTATATTTCACGGAACCAAGCTATGTTCTGGATCCTTCTAAGTTTGTCTGGGTGGAAAAATGCTTTGCTTATCTATATGATCACTTTCAATTAAACTGCCAGTTGTCACTTGCACTGGTTCAAGCACCGACTGAAGACCCATGAATATTCTGCCAGTGGAAGCAGATGTAAACTTAAAAATCAGTTGATTTCTCAGTAGCCAGGCCAGTCACCCTCAGTCAGATAGTTCCACCCCCAGCTCCTCTGACTCCTGAAATCATTTTCTCTAGCTATGTAACTGGGCATGCCAGTGAGTTCATTCAAAATACAGCAGCGCAGGCCAAGCACTGTGGCTCAAGCCTTTAATCCCAGCACTTTGGGAGGCTGAGGCCAGTGGATCACTTAAGGTCAGGAGTTCAAGACCAGCCTGGCCAACATGGTGAAACCCTGTCTCTACTAAAAATACAATTAGCTGGACATGGTGATGCAGGCCTGTAATCCCAGCTACTTGGGAGGCTGAGGCAGAAGAATCACTTGGACCTGGGAGACGGAGGATGCAGTGCGCAAGATCGTGCCACTGCACTCCAGCCTGGGCAACAGAAAAAAGACTCTGTTGCTAAGAAAAAAAAATAATACAGCAGATCAGAATGTGAAACTGAGCTTATCATGGCTGTCCTCTCCTCCAAACAAAAACACAATGCAACTTACACCCCCTGGAAAAAAAAAGAAAAGATATTCCATGGCAGCAAGCAAGAATTGAATTTGCAATAAGGAAAAACTTGACCACAAGGGTGTTCAATGTTCTAGAATGGCTGAAAAGGCTGAAATATCTTCTTTCATTAAGATTTCTGAGAAGGGAATAGATATAATGGAGAAATACAGATTTGCCCTTTATGAGGTTATCTTAGTTGTATTTATGAGGTTATAGATCTGTAATCACTGGATATGTGCTGGACAGAGTTGGGTTGATAATTGATTTCACATTGTGCTAGTATAGTCTGAAGCCCTTTTTTGCATCTTTTCCTCCAGTTTCTCATGTCTGAGATATCTTTACTGTTTTTGAATGTAAACAATTGTAAATGTGATACCAAGACAGTCAATTGGACATCTAAAATATAATCAAATGGTTGTTTATTTTGCCTTACATATTGCCAAATTATAATTTTGAATATTTTCTTTTGAAATTGTCTCTTGTTTGGAATCCAGTAGTATATTTTTCCTCTGCAAATGATTTTTCATTATCACTATAGTATTTTTTATGTTGCTCTTCTTTAAAAACTTTAAAATAATTAAATTTAATCTCTTCCATGAATACTTATTTAATAATTATCTTTTTATGACTCCAACCTAACTTTTTCATAGTAATCAAAAATCTTGATTAGTCAGGAAATTTCACAAGCTTTCCTAGCTAATGAATTCAAAGATGAAATTCACTTTTGAATTCATGTCACCTATCCTTAAAAGATCAATAGGAAAGAAAATGAACTCAGGAAATAAATCCCCACATCTTTCAATAGTAATGGGTGAAGTACTAAGCACAGCGTTAAAATATATGTTTAAAATTATTCATGATCAGCATTCATTTTCCATGTTAGACTTCCATGTTAAGCCATTCTCAGTTTAGAAAGGCATATTCTGGCTTACCAGCTCACACACAAAACTGCTTGCTTGGTTGGTAGAAAAGACATCAGACAGAATGACGCAAGGAGCTGGTGCTAAAATGAAGGTGAGAAAACAGGAGTCAACAAAGAAGTAGGGGTATGATCATATCATTTAAAGGTGAGAGACCACAGCAAGCATACCCTCTCTCCTCCACCTTTAAGAATTTAGAAATTATCATTATCCGTTTAAATAAGGGGTACTGATTAATCCATCTGGAAGCTCATGACCAGATGATCTTCTGCAGAGAGAGCTCATTTTGAAGACGTTTCCATAGCTAATGCCCCCACAGGAATTTATCACATGATTAATTTTTAACGTAACTTAGAGATTTCAAAGGCTGTATTTGAATAATGGTGATAATTGATAAATATTGGTTATACTCATCTGAACAAACTTAGTTGCTTCCGAATCAGAAAACTGTTTCCAGCATTTCCCCCCTGGTGTTACATATATTGACATCTCTCTGTCTCTCTCTGGTATATTTCAAGATGAAATACCAGATACAGCTTCCCTTTAAGTTGTGACTTAATTTTCTTCCTGAGATTTTTCAAACTGAATTTTGTTCCTTTAAAGTGAGGTTAAAATTATCTCTGGCAAGCCAGCAGATGACTATGAATGTATTTAATGTGACCTTGCTCCAATATTAACATTTTCACAAACCACAGTAGGCAGACCCTTACTGTTTCTTCATTATCCCTTCCGGCCATGACTGAGAGCCCAAATGGTGCCGCTTTACCAGAGAAGTATTCTGTACATGCTTTCTACTTTAATCACATCCTTTCAGCACCATGAATCTTTGCCTGACAGATTATCTTCTCCACAGGCAGGCAGCCATATCCAGACGTTGATGGGGTCCCAAAGCCTTCAGCATCGCAGCCGGGAGCAGCAGCCATATGAAGGAAATATAAACAAAGTGACCATTCAGCAATTTCAGTCACCATTGCCTATTCAGATCCCCTCTTCACAGGCCACCCGGGGACCTCAATCTGGACGGTGCTTAATTCAAACGAAAGGGCAAAGGAGTATGGATGGATATCCAGAGCAGGTGAGAAGTGTTTCTTTATTACTGATGAATTTTCAGGAAAGAAAAGTCCAAACAATCCATGGTGTGCCTTCCCTCGTTAATGTGGTCCAGGACACAATGCCATCACCACGTTGAATGGAGTAGGGTCCTCTTTGTGGGGACTTTTATCCTTCTTTCCAGTGGTTAAGTACTACAACATAATAGGGATTTATAGTTGGTAAAATACCCGTTTTACAAAAGGAAAAATTGATGCGGTGGAATAATTTTTCCAGTACTATCCTACACCCTGTCCTACCCACTCCTCACTCCAATTTAGCTCTACAGTACAGATTTTGAATGTTATAAAGGACTTCAATGGATTAGGTATATTTACCAAGTCCTCTGGTGAAACCTACAGTGTGAAAGTAAACTGGTTTATTTCCCCCTTCAGTGGGAAGATATCTTTTAAAAGTCCTATCTTCAGATTGTTGAATGGTGCAGAGATAAAGTTTTGCTGTGAAGATGTGAAGATAACTATAAAGAACAGTTAGAAGGGAAATGTTTCTGACATGCTTCAAGTTACTGATAAATGCCATGTAGCGAAAACAATTGCATTCTTCAAACCTATCTAAAATTAAGGTTTGCTTTTCCATAGTAGAATCTGTTTTAGTTCCTTAGGACTGGAAAACTGAATGGGATTGCATCTATTGAACTATATTAATCTTAGAAAGTAAAACATTTAGATCTTAATACACTCTTAAAATTAATTTCTCTTATTTCATTATTCAGATAGATAGGCTACATTCCTACTGACTTTTCTAACTTTTAATATGGTCTATAAAAGCTTCATTTTATTATTACTTATCAAAGTTTTACGTATCTCCTCACCTGACTTTCTAAACATATCAAAATTAACTTCATTCTCCAGATTTTACCTTTATATTGTTAAGAGTCATTTATCATTTGGATTCCAGGGGCTTTAAACATCTCCTCTATTTCTTAATATCCTTCCTGAAGCCTAGATTATGTACTAATCATTCTCAGAATCATAGGTACTTTTTAAAGATAATTTTCTCCGTCTCCTGCCTTAATCTAGGTCAAGTGTTGAATTTAAGGTATTATAAACCAGACAGGTGCCTTTAATCAGATAATGATATGGGGTTTTTAATTCTCCAGATACTCTTAAAAGTTAATACAATTTTAAATTATGCTTTACCAAAGGCATCTTAGGAGGTTAAAAAATTGTTCATAGATATTACTTGCCCACAAGTATCATAACTCAAGCGAGTTCTCTGATTTAGTTATTCTTATTAAAAGCTACATGGTTTTTTCCTCCCAGAATCAATGCATTTGAAAATCCACTGAGATTAATGCTCTCTGTTCTCACCTACATTGAAAAGTAGGTTTAGTGTTAGCATGCAGTTATTCTGAACACCCCAAATTTAAAGGCTATTTTAATACTATTTCTCAAAAATATGTAAATTATATAAAGTTTGACTAGTAAGAGAATTACTAAGTTTTAAAGTTTACACATGTATTGAGTTTAGAACATTATGATTATTTCAGAAAAATGTATTTATAGTAGCTCTCAAATGTTTTCATTCCCAGCTTGATAACATCAAGTGCCTTTCAAACTGAGAGATAAAATTGAAACATTCAATTGAATGCTTAAACCTGTCTGAACTATAACTCAGAATTGTAGAACTGCCTATATGTTAAGGAAGGGACTTAAATATAACACCTTTTGGTGTCCCAGTTTTTTCTGCCTTGGTTTCAGGCTAAAATGGTTTTGAATGTATTGTACATTTCAAAATAGCTAGAAGTGAGGACTTGGAATGTTCTCAACATAGAGAAATGATAAGTCCTCGTGGTGATGGATATTCTAAACACCTTGACTTGATTACACATTCTGTGCATGTGACAAAATATCACATGCACCCCATGAATATATATACAAATATCATTATGTTTCAATAAAAAAGACTTTGGAGTGAAAGAAAGCCTAAAGGCATTTAAACAACCAGTTCTGGTCCCCAAACTATGCTACCTCTCATCCCATTATAAATCTTGAGTCAGTTTCTTAAAGCTGTTTTTGCAATTGGCCAGCTCATATTGGCACATTGCCATGTGCTCCTCTTCCCAGTCACACCTTCAGTGACATCATCTTAATAGGTTGAAGTTGTGGGAAAAATTATACCAGGAGCATCAGCAAACACTGCGAATTAAGGCACTCCCCCAACCCCAACCAGTTGTTTATTAAATATTTTCCAGCACACTACTGACTACTACCCTGATTTCTTTCATCTCTTTTTCTTTCTCTAACCTGTCCCCTTCTTCATTTAGCTTAGTGTTCAAGAAAGAGATACTAGGACTAGGTCTCAGAATTTGGAGTTCTAGTTTCATGTTTACGTTTATGAGCCACTTGTCCACTTGTCCTTGGCCAAGTTATTAACTCTTCCTGAGAGTCAGTTTCTCTCCTGATAAAATGAGAGCATTGCTACCCACCAACGACATTCAAAAAGAATTTGTGAGAGTCAAATAAACTTCTACACACACACACACACACACACACACACACACACACACTGTAAGCTTGGCACTGAGGGTATAGAAACAGAAAACAGAAGAAATAGAATATTTTAAGAATTCAAATATTTGAAGAAACTTAATGATTATCAGTCCCAACCTCCTTCATCTAAAGATAGAAAAACAAACCAAAAAACATTAAAAGAGGCTGAGAGATTATATATTTCACTCTCATAATGAAACTATTTCATATGTTTTTTACTTTCCTAAGTTATATTTCTTTTGAAAATTCAGACCTTTTTAGTAAGTATATGTGGCTGTGTGTTTTAAAAGAAGACTTGTATTCCAAATTTAACAAGGAAAAAAATGGAGAAAAACATTTAAAACATGTAAAGACTTTATGGAGCTTCACATGAAAATTATAGAGTAGTGATTTAAGTGTAAAGAGCAGTGATGTAACATAAAATTTCTAATGTACATTTGGGGCATATAAATCAAAACATTCTATTTTAATAAGACATTTCTAGTGGTGCTATAAAAGAGCCATAAAGAGAAAAGCAAAGTTCAATTTAAATTATCTAACAAATGGTAAATTTGGTCAGGTACAATATGGAAAAACCTAAATTATTCAACATTTTTAAGAGCAAGGAGACACAATAAATGTGGTGCAAAGAAAGTCTACTCAGTATAATAACACACAATAATTTCTGTTAAAGTAAACCTTGGAAACTTTAGTTGAACAGTAGTCACTTATTGAAATACTACAGGTAAAACAAAATCTGATTATAGTGAATACACATTTTTTGATTCAGGGAAAGGAAATCTGAATGAAAATAGCAAAGAAAGGGACAGCAGTTACCATATATTAAGCACCTGCTATGTGTTTTACACTCTTATTTCTCACACACAGGTATGGCAGCAGAGGCATGTGACCTATAGAGTTGCATAAGGTCCTGCACTTAAAAGGGCCCCGCATTTGGATTAATGCCCTGCTGTCACCATCTTGTAATTCTTAATAATTTTTGATAAAGGAGCCCACGTTTTCATTTTGCATCAGGTCCAACTAATTATATAACTGGGCCTGCTTACATATACTATTTTATTTAATCCTCGTAATAATCTTATTTTATTTTTACAAGTGAAGAAACCAAGGCAGAGAGAAAATAATTTATGGAAAGTGTAATTGGCCAAGCTGGAATTTTAAGTCAGGTTTTTTCTGACCCCAATCTGAGTCCTGTGTCCTAATCTTACTGTAAAATTCACCACATGATCTCAATGCCCTCTCTATCAAATGATATTAATTAAAGCTGCCTGAACTATAACTCAGAATTAGAGAACTGCCTTATGGAGTGTTCAAGTGAACTCATGAATACTTCCAATTGCTTAGAAAAGAAAAAGCTACTGAACAAATGGAAATTATTATTAATGAAAACATACTTCTATATCCCTTAATGTCACCCAAAGAACTGGTGTCTTTTTAACCTGATTAAAATAAGTTCCATGTGGAAATGAACATATATAATCAATGCCAAAACTGACGACATTGAAAGAATTAGAATGAGTGTCATTTGTTATGTAAGCGGAGTAATGAACTTTGTTTAGCCATAAAGAAGCATTTAGTAAGCTTTGAGGCTCCCCTTCAGTGATAAAACCAGCTAAACTTTCAAACCAGCCATCACAATAAAAAGGATAAAATATTCAAGAACTCTAGAAACCTAAACTTCTAGTTTAATGAACTTATTTTCATGTTTATTTTTCAGAAATAACAAGTATCAAGTCTGTTTTCAACTCTAGGTTTAAATTAAATATATGGAAGTTATGTTTCAACTATAAAATGTTACCCAGATTCAATGTATTAATTTCTGTAAACTATAAATCTGACTTCAAATAATATCTGCAGCAAAAACCATATACATGTCACCTGAAGTTCATTATCAAGGGATTTTACTTGAAAAGGAGATTTTAATGCATAAACCATTTAGATTACTTACAAACATAATAGAGGGTAAGAGTCAGAGTTGTATTAAGTAGTGAACTGAATAAAACAGCCAGAAAGTGAAGGTTTTACTTCCATTCCACATGGAAAACTCTTCAGAATAGTCATCCTATTAGATCTTTCGTTTGTGTCCCAGCGGAACTAAAGAAGCTTAAAGATCCCATCCACCTTATCCTCCCCTTCACAATATGGTAATGCTTTATATAAGTTGTTCTTAACCACAGCTGCAGAATCTGTTGAGGGGCTTTAAAAAATCCTGATGTCTTGCTCTCATCCCCAGATACACTGATTTTAGTAGTCTACATGTGGCCTGGGCAGTGAGACTTTTGAAAATTCCCCAAGGTGCTTCTATTGTGTAGCCAAGGTTGAGGAGCACTGCTTTAGATATTCTGTAGCTCAACAATTTGTCAGCTGAATAATATATTACAATATCACTATTTAAAAGCATACATAAGTTGCCCATAAGCTGTTGGATATTTTTAAAAGAAACTAACGTCATCTTTGTTTTTCCCTTTTACAAATGTGTAATACAAGATAGAGTATATTTAAATAAGTAGATAATATAGATGCCAAAGTGGAAATAAGAAGGACAAACATCAGCATGGTGCTTCAAACCTTTCAAAACCCTTTTATGTATTCACCGATTTAATTGATAATGCTGTGATATAGGTAGAGCAGTTTCCATTTTATAGACTACAAAACTAAGACTAAGAGAAGTTAATGTCTTGCCTGTGGTCACACAATTTAGAAGCTGGGCTGGGATTAGAACCGAGTCCCATGAGTCTACCACATTACATGCTGCAGCCTGCTGCACTATAGCCAAGCACACAAGTCAAAATTAAATTCACATTGGAAGAGTGAAACGATGGAAGAATACACCCTTCATTCCATGTCTGCCCTGGACAAGAGGACCTCCCTAACATATCAAAATGGCAGGAGCCCAGCCAACCTAACACATCAGGATAGCAGGAGCTCCATGGCTGTCTCCTGCCAGTGCCTGCAAGTATACATGTGAACTAAAGTTTGTGCCTGAAAGAGAACTTGTAAGCTCACATTAGAATCAGCCTCAGAAAGTTATAAAAAATGATATGCATCCATCATATTTAAGGGAAAAAAGTTCCAAAACGTACTCACAAGGAGATGCTGTAGTCTATCCTGGAAGAAATCATTTTAATACTTAATATTATGTGGAATACATAAAACAGTTAGCTGAGAGACAGGATTTCAGACATTTCTTTAGATTAGATGCTGTGGTCAGCTGCCCAAAGAGCACTCAAGAGTTCCAGGTGAGGACTTCATTTATTGTGTGCAGGTGAAGAAAACTACATTCTGCTGAGTGATGTAAGAAGAAACATTTGGAGAGATTTGTTTTATTTAAATTATAAATTTTTTAATTAAAAGGGAATAGTTCAATAAAGGTAGTGGTAAAATAGGTATTAATGTGGTTTTAATCTATGTTATTTACTCAAATTATTTCAGGGATATCCTATACCTTATCCTGTCCCAGTTAAAGAATTGCTATTTGTGAATATTTCCCACATAGAATTTTATTCTCCAGTCATCAAAATAATGCTTCAGCTCTGAATTCATAATTCATAGTTTGAAACAGAGAATGTGTAACTCAACATCAGAAAGTCTGTCAATCGACTTTATAAGTTGTGTGCAGTCACATGGTAGAATGCAGTAAACATTGCAGTGGGAATAAAAAGATTTATTTCAATGTTGCACTAAATACATATTATCTTATTGGTTTCCTTAAGTCCAAAATGAAGGAAATGAAATGACTAATCTTTAAAATTTATTTCCAGACTAAAAATGCATTTGAGTTTCTGTTTCCTAGATACATAATCAGCTAATTTTTTCTGAAAGACTCAGAAAATGCTACATCAGGGGATTTTATTAGTCAATCTTGATACCAATACATCTTCTTTTTTTTTTTTTTTTTTTTTTTTTTTGAGACAGAGCCTCTGTCACCCAGGCTGGTGTAATGTGCAGTGAGGCAATCTCACCACAGCCTCCACCTCCTGGATTCAAGCAATTCTCCTGCCTCAGCCTCCTGAGTAGCTGGGATTACAGCATGCTCCACCACACCCAGCTAATTTTGGTATTTTTAGTAGAGATGGAGTTTTGCCATGTTGGCCAGGCTGGTCTCGAACTCCTGGGCTCAAGTGATCCACCCATGCCAGCCTCCCAAAGTGCTGGGATTATAGGCGTGAGCCATCGCACCCAGCTGACCAGTACATCTTTTTGAAAGATTTAAGCTGGATTTGAATCTTTCATTCACAACAGAAAAAGATTTGAAAATAGAAGAATTTGTATTTCAAAAAATATTAATTATCCTTGAATATTAACATATATACATTTTTATAATCACTGTTTCCTTTTTGAGCCTATTTCATGGGCTTTTTAGAAATTTTGGAAAATGCAGAGAAGTTTTATGTGTATTTTGTGTGGCTAAGTAATGCACATAATGTAAGTCAAAATGAAAAGTTATACTAGCTTATTACTGCATAGCACTCTTTATCACAAAACTGCTGTTATATAATAACCCATAAAACGAGGAGCTAAAAGTAGCAGTAACTTTAATTTCAAGCTTAATTTACATACCATGAAGCATTCTTTCTGCTTCTGTCAAGTCTTACAGTCAAATCTCCATCCTCATCTCATTTGACCTCTCAGCCATGTGGTTTGACCTTTTTCTTGAAACATTTTCTTCACTTGGCTGCCGTAATTCTATTGATTTTCCTCTTACTACACCAGCCATTATTTCCTGGTTTCTTTGTCGATTCCTCTTGTGTCCTTGACCTCTAAATGTTGGAGTGATCCAGTGCTTGGGACTTGACTCTTGTCTATCCATACTCTTCCCTGAATTCAGTTCTAGGCTGAGTAACTCCAAAATTTGTATCCCCAGCCTTGTTCTCTCTCCTTTACTCCAGATGTTTCTATGCAATTAGCTACTTGTTGACATCTCATCCTGGATGTCTGATGAGGTTCTTAAACTTAGCATGGTTTTAAAAAACCACTTCCTGCTGCTAACTCTACCAAACCTACTTCCCTCCTAGACTTCCCCATTTCAGTTAATGGCCTATCACCCTTTTGATATGACCAAACATCCTTGCTTCCCCTTCCTCACAGCCTACACTCAATCCACAGCAATTTTATCAAGATATGCCTTGAACCCACCACTTCTCACCACCCGCACAGCTACCATCTTAGTTGGCCGTAACCTCACTCCTGACTACTTCAAATGCCTCGATATTGCTTTCTCTTCTTCCAGTTTACCTCCCTTTTGTCTATTATCCACTACTAAAGTGATCCTTTTAAAAAACATAAATTATATTACACCATTCTTCCTCTTAAAACACTCTAGTGGCTTTCAAAATTTCTGAATAAATTGTACATACTTACTATGGCATAGTGTCCCTGCAGATCTGGCCCCACCTTCCTCTCCTTCTATTCTTTCCGTAGCTCTGTCATGATGACCTTGTTTTTTAACGGCTTTATTGATATAATTTATATACAATAAAGTTCACCTGCTTAAAGTGTATAATTTATTGTTATCATTACATTTGTACAGTTGTGTAACTATCACTATAATCTAACTTTACAACATTTTCATCATTCAAAAAGAAACTTTGCATCCATGAGCAGTCACTTTGCATACTCCCTCCAGCCCTAGACAACCACTCATCTACTTTCTGTCTCTATATATTTGCCTATTCTGTACAATTAATATGAATGGGATCATACAATACATGTATTTTTGTGATTTGCTCCTTTCACTTAGCATAAGGAACTGAATGTAGCATGTATCAGTATTTCGTTCTTTGTCATTGCTAAATGATACTCCGTTGTATGGATATACCACATTTTGCTTATGCATTTATCAGTTGATGGTTGATGACCATTTGGGTTGTTTCTACTTTTTGGCTATTAAGAATAATGCAGCTCTGAACATTAATGTACAAATTTCTGTGGAGATATATGTTTTTGTTTTTCTTGGGTAGATACATAGAGGTGAAATTGCTGAGTCATATGGTAATTATATTTAGCATTTTGAGGAACTGCCAAATTCTTTTCTAAAAGTTGTTACAACATATTAATTCTGAACAGCAATGAATGTGGGTTCCACTTTTTCCACATCCTTACCAATACTTATTATTGTTTGTCTTTTGTATTATAGCCATCCTATTCATTAGTATCTCATTGTCATTTTAATTTACATTTCTCTAATCACTAATGATATTGGGTATATTTTCATATACTTTTTGAATGTTTATATATCTTCTTTGGAGAAATATCTTTAAAAAATATTTTGCCTATTTTTACATTTGGATGTCTTTTTATTATTGGATTGTAAAAGTTATCTATATATTCTGGATATACAACCTAATCAGATATATCATTTGCAAATATTTTCTCTCATTCTGTGGGTTTTCTTGTCACTTTTTGATTGTCTTCTTTGAAGCACAAAAGTTTTTAGTTTTTATGAAGTCCAACATATCAGTCTCTTATATCGTCTTTGGTTTCATGTTTAAGAATCATTGCCTAATCTAAGGTGATGAACTTTACTCCTTTTGTATTTCATCAAAGAGTTTTATAATCTAGGTCTTATGTTTCAGCCTCTGGTCTACTTTACATAACTTTTGTGTATGGTGTGAGATATGAGTACAGATTTATTCTTCTGCACATGGGTATCTTGTCCCAGCACCATTTGTTGAAAGACTCTTCTTTCTCCCAGTGAATTACCTTGAACCCTTTGTCAAAATCATCTGACTATAAATGTTAGGATTTATTTCTGGACTCTCTATTCTATTAAATTGATCTATATGTTCATCCTTATGTCATCTTGTTGTTTCTTGACTTTGTAAAGACCAATCCATCTTCAGGGCATTTACAATTGCTATCCCCTTTGCTTGGGATAGTGTTTCATTTTTCTTCTTGTTCATTGTTTGATCTTTGACATCATTCACATTTCTGCTCAAATGTGACATACTCAGAGAGGGCTTTTTTACCTACTGTATCGAAAATAGCTCTTTCCTGAGGCAAGAATAAGCTTAAAATAAATAAATAAGTAGAACAACTCCTGACTCCATTTCACTTACTCTCTACTACCTTTCCTGCTGTTTTCCACAGCTCATCCCGCTATCTGAAATTACTTATTTGTTGTTTATGTTTGCTACCTATCTTCCTCATTAGAATGTTAGTTCTTTGAGGTCAAGGATGTTTTTATCTGCCTGGTACTTAGTAGGGAATCAATAAATATTTGTGGAATATTTATAAATATTATGTGGAATAAATATTATGTGGAAGTCATACATCATTATTTCTGCAACAGTTTTTATTGTCAAAGCTATGACAGTTTTCCAGAGTAGTTTATTTCAAAGTCATTGACAATTGAGGCACTCTTTGAATAACTGACATTCTTTCTTTCTAAAACTCATCATGTATTTTAACAAGGAGTCATCATATCCTTTTTATTGAGAAAGGCAGGGAGAATTTTAGCCTTTATTCTTTATTTATTTACTTATTTATTTATTTATTTATTTATTTACTTATTTATTTTAGTGAGAGGGCTCACCCAGGCTGGAATGCAGTGGCACAATCATAGCTCACTGCAGCATCAAACTCCTGGTCTCAAGTGATCCTCCTGCCTCAGCCTCCTGAGTATCTAGGACTACAGGTGTGCACCACCATGCCAAGCTAATTTTTGTAACAATCCATTTTATCAAAAAAGCCCTTCCAAAATAAGACCCAGTATCGTAATTAGAGTAAGATTAACACAAACTGGAAGTATCAAGTAAAGTAGAATTACGGAAGCAGACTCTGAAATACCATTGATTGCACTACTACTGGATGTGTTTTCAGCCAAAACATTCATTCTTTAAAACCAGTCTCTTAAAAGAAAACTGAGGCTGGCATGGTGGCTCACGACTATAATCCAAGCGCTTTGGAAGGCTGAGGTGGGAGAATTACTTGAGCACAGGAGTTCAAGACCTCATCTCTACAAAGAAAATTTTAAAATTAGCCAAGCATGGTGACACGTGACTGTAGTCCCAGCTGCTCCAAAGACTGAGATGTGAGGATCACTTGAACGTGGGAGGCAGAGGCTGCAGTGAGCCAAAATTATGCCACTGCACTCCAACCTGAGAAACAGCAAGACCCTATCTCAAAAAAATAAAAAAATAAAAAGAAAATAAAAATACTGGTTCTCATTAAATAAACTATTTATTAGCTTCCTAGACCTAATCTTTTACTAGAACACTGCATTTCCTCTTTGCTGATCCTCTTTAGTTTCAGACTGTTTCTTGAATGTAAGGTATTCTGTCCGCTTACATTTTATGGCTTCTTTGGGCCTTAGCAGGCAGGTGCAACTACTTATATGTGAGAGGAATACTCTCTCTGACATGCTTTATGAGACCCACTAGTCACAATACAACGTATTAGCCATATCTTAGCATGCCCAAGAGCAGTCTAGCTTCAGATCAGAATTTATGTTTGTCACATTTATAAAACTCCACTGTCATCTTTATTATTTCTATTATTAAAAAATATATTAAGGCAGTTCTTCATATACTTGGCACATGTGAAATTTGTCTCTCTTAGATTTTTAGTGCCTTCAAGATTTACAATAATATAAAATAGATATAGTCACTGCCTTGAAAGAGAACAACTGGAAACTACTCTCAACAATTTACTTTGTAAATTAAACCTGTTATATTTGTTTCCTTTGAGTTTTATAGTGGCCTGGAGAAAGCCAGAAGTGCATATACCTTCTACATATTATTTTGTGGCAATATGAAATATTCACACTAGAAAGATACAACCTCAATTTTAAATAATGTAATTGGAAATGCATAAAAACGTGGAAAAACACAAAAGAAAAATGATTTCATCATATTGGTTGCTTTCTTCTCATTTTCTAATTAATAAATAATAACAAAGAGATCAACTAGCATACTGAATAAAGCTAAAATATTTCTTTCAGCTACATCAGGCTATTGTAAGTTTATATTCATAAACTATTCATAAACTATGATCAATATAAAAATACAAAGTATTATAAACTGTAAATTCTAGTACCTATGATAACTAGTTTTAACAAATCTAGCTGAATTGAAGGAAAAGTTATAACTAAACATCTTTAAAATAAGGGACAGTACTTATAGTTTTACTCACAATTTAGAAACTATTCATTAATGACTACATAAAGATCACATTAGTGCATAGGTTTTCATCCAGGTTTTCCATCTTGTATTGCAAGTGAACTATCTAATAGTTAAACATTATATTTACTATTATGAAATATGACAATGAATTAAGTATAGGATTATTAAACAGACAAACCTAATTGATCCAGGTTCCAGTGACAGTATGTGCTAATTAAGTCAGAAATAGGACTCAGTTTGCCTTGAACTAAGAGGTAGGGATTGAAGATAGATTCACAATCAAAATGTAAAGAGTATTTTGGGCATTTACATTTGCCATAAGCAAATTAATAGGCTAAGCAAGAATGCTGGTGGTAAAAATGTGCTACTTAAGAAGCAAATGTTTACAATCACGTTTAAGAACTTTTCCAGTATGTAGTTACGTAAATACAAAATATATGCCAAAGTATGTCATCTTATTTTTTTTCTTAACTCTTTATTAATCTTTTGCCTGCTAACCTTTGGTAACACTTGGTTCACCTAATACTTACTCTGTACTTAAAAGTTGTAAAAGAGCTGGGCACCGTGGCTCACACCTGTGATCCCAGTGCTTTGGGAGGCCAAGGTGGGAGAATCACTTGAGGACAGGAGTTCGAGACTAGCCTGGGCAACACAGCAAGACTCTATTTCTAGAAAAAGAGACAAACTAAAATTATTCAGGCATGGTGGCATACACCTGTAAGTCTCAGCTAGCTGGGAGGCTGAGGCAGGAGGATCCTTTGAGCCCAGGAGTTCAAGGCTGCAGTGAACTGATTGCAACACTGCACTACAGCCTGGGTGACAGAGTAAGACCTTGTCACTAAAATAAATAAATAAATAATACATAATAAAGTTACAAAGTGTTTTTTCTTTATGTAACCAATGTATACTGCCTCTTGGTCCAAAATCTTTCAATTATCTGGGATCACTCTATCCCACCTTACCTGGAGAACCAACATTTTTACCATAGCCCACACACACATCTCCTGCTCAGGGTCTCCAGGAATTCTTAGGTTTGTTAGAGTTTCTCTAGGTCATCCCTGGCACTGATGTCATTTCTGCTGAGTTCTTAATCTACACTCTTTTTATTAACTTCTATTATTGCTATCATTTTTACTACAGCCTTATCCCAAGGCAGACCCTACTCCTAATGCCGTCATTCCCCCATACTACTATAAAGCAAAAGACTTTCATGTTTAATAGACTTTTATTGATGATTTGTGATGTTGGGAAGGGAATATAACACAGAACATTAGAACGTTTGCCCTTGTGTTGCGTATTGGCCATTCTCTTTCCCTAGCAATGTCTCCATATTGTTGACCTCTTTCTTTAACCTGACCTCATCACACTGTTCTCCTCTTTCTTCTAAGGTTCCTAACTCCTACTCCAGGAGCTGCTGCTAGACTTGAAGCTCTCCAATAAGCATTTCATTTTTCCTTTTCTTCACCCTCACACAAGCTGTAGCTACTTTCTCAAACTAAAAGATTTAATATTCCTAAACAAAGAATTATCTAACAAGGAGATGAATTATTCTACTCCACTACAAAGCAGGCACAATTTATTTAAATAGCCGTATTTTCTCTCACTCTACATTTTAAAATTTTGCTTCACTTATTCAGACAGTCTTTCTAATCAACCTGAATACATGTGCATTTATGGTCTATAGCTAAGATAATGCATAGTATTTTAAGTGTTTATAAGACTTTTAATTTTTAAAAATGGCTAATCAAAAGTTAGTCCTGTACATGGTAACAAATAAGTACTTGCCAATATATTCTTGCCCAGGTAATTTCAAGCTAGTTTCCATCATAACTGATGCATATAGA
Source organism: Mandrillus leucophaeus (assembly GCF_000951045.1). Taxonomy (NCBI): domain Eukaryota; kingdom Metazoa; phylum Chordata; class Mammalia; order Primates; family Cercopithecidae; genus Mandrillus; species Mandrillus leucophaeus. Next base: position 125,761 of record NW_012100410.1, read on the forward strand.
AGCATTAAACCTTTTGTCAAAGTTTATATTGCCTTTTGTGTATCAAGTCAACATAGGCTAACCCTAAGAAATCACGTGAAATGTGAATATTTTCTACTGAAATACAGTTATTTGAAAATATTTAGTTTTGATAGCTATTTACTTACCTTTTTATATCTTTTTTACACAGTTTTGTGTGAGAATAGAAAAGAATCCTGGCCTTGGATTTAGTATCAGTGGTGGAATTAGTGGACAAGGAAATCCATTCAAACCTTCTGACAAGGTAAGAAATGAATATCTTGTTGACAATTTTAATTAGAAAAATACTATCTACTACAGCAACAAAGGTTAGAAAAAAGTTCAAGGGTTTTTGCTGTGTTTTCATGAGCTAGCTAACTCTGAAGCCAATTAGAAACTTTTTCAGCACAGGGATAAAAGAATTTACTGCAGCACTTGACACATACTAAGAATAAAGGGAAAAGTCTCTAAACATTCTACTTAAAAGGCAGAGGTTTTTTTGTATTTTTGTAGGAAGGCTTTGTGTTTTGTTTTTATTTTTGGCTTCACAGTTGTCTATATTTGTAATGAAAGGTATATAGGCAGTTTCTTACAAGTTGTTTCCAAAGGTTAACTTGTAAGTCACTTATTTAGGAAACTGTTTTCTCACAATAGCAGAATGATATTGACAGAATACTAATGACTATGTAGTAATTCAATGCAAAGGCAAGCTGACTGCCATCTCTTCAATTTATCAAGCATATAAAGAATTTTGCTAATAGAACTGTAGAATTGAGAAGCCACAGAAAACAAATTTTCTATTAGAAAATCAGTTAACATTAGCAGAAGAATTAGGTCCTCCTCTCATACTTACCCCTGCTTGTCAAACTGTGGAATTAAGGCACGCCAACTCTAACCTCAGCCATTTCCTGGACATTCAAGATGTTGCCCTTGCTCACATGTGACCTGCCTGATGCTGATGTGAACCATCTGATTTTTTATTTTTTAAATGTTTACCTGGAGCTATAGAACCTACCCTGCTACCATCAGTGTTTAATACTCTCAGCTTTGAATCAATTAGTAATTATTCAATGATAATTGAAGCTATCTACTTTTGACCTCATCAAATTGCATTAAGTGACCCCATAAAACTTTAGGATGATGAAGAAAGACAAAAATTAAATATGAATAAAACCTCCACACGCTCTGTACTTACCTTTGAGTCACAAGCTAGTCCACACCCTCTCAACTCATCACAATTATAAAAACCTACAGATTAATTTCTGATTATGAGACCTACTTCTGAAAAACCAAGATGCTGTTACTCTGGAGCTTTCTGTAGCCTGAAACAGAGCCTTTAACACCACATTTTCCTCCTCTTGTTCCCAGTGATCTTGTTTCTTACACTCTTCCTACCCTTCTTCCTTTCCTTTTTGGAGAAGGTCAGGAGAAGAGGATGGTCCAAAAGGAAGAATTGTTCACACGATTATATACATTAGGAAGGAAGAGACCAGAGGAAAATCTCCAGTGACCATGGATGAGAGCTCCTTTGGTCAACAGGCTGGAGCAGCTACTCATATAAAAGGAATATATATGGGGCAATCTTATAATTAGGGGAATGCCAGTTGGAAACATCTGTTCCTAAGTAACTACTATATTTCCATTTTGAAATGATGTTGAGGATACCATTGATTTATTACAATTAAAATATTCATGGCTTAGACCAACTGCTTAATTTTAATAAATTTTAATATATCTTAAGCATAAAAGTTCAAAATTATCAGAAACATGATAGCATTTTTTTAAAACCTCAAATCATTATGTCTTATTTATCTTGACTCCTATTTTTGTCTTTCATTTTACATCTCTTTCATAAATTCTTTCAATGAAAAGTTAATAACCTTATGATACTTAAGATAGTTGAAATTCAAGACATATTTTTCTGTTCTTTCTCACCAGCATATAAATCTTTTCACTATATTTTTGGAAGGTACAGGGTAAAAAATATTTTTAAATTAAGGATGAATAGATTGTTAAATAGTCAAAATGTCAGAATACTGTTGCATTTCTGCTCTTTGCAACTGAAAGAGACTAGATCTGAGGCTTTCAAATCATTGCCTGCAATTCTTCCACTATGATGAATATGAACACTTTATAGCTATTCATTTAATTTCTTATTTGTAAGATTCTGATGACTCTAGTGAGACTGAACTATGTCTATGATCTTATAATTTGCTCTTTTGGTTAAATGTAACAGATAAAGCACTTGAATTGTATAATGTTTCCATTGAAAGATTTCTCCTCAAAAGCACTTTTCTTTGGCTGATTACACTCTAAAATCATTCATAATCTGAAAAGTAAATCTCTATTATTATAAAATAGGTGGGAGCAACTAGGAGTTCCAAATCTACAGAAGAATCTCAATACTGCCTTTCATTTATTGACCAGTTTTGGTGGCATGCCAAACATATGGGTACACTTTGGTTAACTGTTCAGAGGATCTAAAGACACTGACTGACAATTTATGTAAGAATTTAGTCCACTCACAAGGAAAGGGATTAATCTGTTAGAAATTCAGTTGTGTGGTTTTTTTTTAGCCCTAGTGCCCTATTCTGAAAGTGTTGCATAAAATTTAGAGTAAAACCTAGTGCGTGAACCTACCCAAAAATATTAAACACTAAGAAAATGAAAATGTAGAGAAACAAATTGGTTTTTCATGAAATGACTGATTTACAGCTGGAAGTAAGAGGAGCCAAGTTAAACAGATGTTTAAATTCAACAAATACTGCCTGAGTCTGAGGTAGACTTGTAAGGAGTCTACTCATGCAAAAGTTTAAACTTTAATATGATACATACTCTCTTCAAATAAATAAGTCATTGATTAGGAATATTCTCAGAAATACACTATATTATTTTCCTTACTGCTCATGGATCTTTGAATGTTTTGCTGCTCAAAAAAGTATCCAAGAACGTCTGAATGTCTTAGAGGTACTGAGGACTTTCTGTACTGAAGTTAATTAATACATTTGTTCCGTTCTCTTCATTATTGTTGATGGAAATTAGTTTCAGGGAAATGTCAAGGACCAGTGTGAGACAGCATCCAAAATGATTACAGCCAGACAGGGAAAGACTGAAACAGTCATCTCAAAAAGCTGAGAGCCGCAGCTGAGGCAAAAGGGAACTGTATTGTTCGGTCTGGCAGACGTTCTGATCTAAGTTCTGGGGTAGTGTGAGATTATTGCAGAAAAACACTTAAGGCAGCCCAAAAGTTAACTGGGGCTTTATGGAGGAATCAGGATTAAGCCAAATATGACGGAATATTTTTACCAGACAGAGCATTTAGAACAACATCTCATCTAGCAAACTTAACTACCCTTCAAGATTCAAGGTAGTCTTGATCAAATATTTTCTCCTCCAGTTAAAGGGGTAGAGCGCAATTAGCCCTGCAGTTGATATTGTCAAAACAACGTTTAGTAGTGAAAAACACCAGTCCAGTCACCATAGAACTCATTATGTCAGTGTTCACTGTCAAGCAGAAACTGCTTTTACATACTTGGAAAGAGAAAGCAGTAGAACACTGGATGGAAATTAGTTGCCTCTGCCCTCTCAAAGAAGTGTATGATAGCCATTATCTGTTTTATTACAATAAAGAAACATCACTGTCAAATTGTCAAGATGTGCAGAAAGATGAAAGATTTTGAGCCAATAAATCTGATAGTAAAGCAATAAAAATAATAGCCTTTTATTGAGTATATACAACATGCTAGGCACTGTATTAGGCTCTTTATATATATGAATTGATGAATTTATGTGATCTCCATAACAGTTTCTATTAATTGAGTAGTATTATTATTCCCCATTTTACTGAGGCCCAGAGGGGTTAATTAACTTGCCCAAGGTCATTTAGCTGATCTGTGGCAGACAAGATTTGAAACAAAATTGAGCTGACTCCAAATGCTTTCCTTAATAAGCATTATAATACATGCCTCTATCTGCAAATGTCACTTAACAGAAGAACCACATGACAAATTTATACCCTGTAGAGTTGAGTCTAATATGATATTCTAATATTGAGAGTATTACAGAGCCCTCTAATTAGTCATAGTCTAGATATTTGCTTCAACAAGTCCTTGGGAGTCAGCATGTATTCTCTATTGAACCTAGATAATTAGGAGCATATTGTACAGAGAAGATTGCTCAGCAATTATATAACTTGTGGACTAAGGTATCATTACAGTGGTGATTCTGCCAATGGAGCAAGCCACAATACTCTTTGCTTGTATGTAAGCACTCATAAAATAATAATTTCTCATTGCAAAATTTAAGGAATTTACCAGTATAATTTCCACAGGATATTGTTAGAAAGAGGAAACTGCATTAATAGATAACTGATGCCATGCTGTTGTACTATTTTATAAGGCAACCCAGGACTCTGGAAACAAGATAATTTTTAATGATGCATTCACAAAACTCATCATTCAGGGATTCATATTCTTCCTTGCTCCATCTGCGGGAAGAGGAACTAAGCTCCTGGATCTTAAAGACATTAAAAAAGACTCATAGCCCCTTTCCCTATATGGTGTAAAGGTGTTGCACTGAACAGTCACATGAACGATTTATCTACTCATAGTATCAAAATGAAAGCTGTTTTATGGATTCAGCCCATCCTCAAAGGACCTGACAGCAGCAAATATACATACTGGGGCATTGGGGCCAGAGAATCAGTTATCCTCCACGGTCCACCATTTATGTGGAGAATAGTCATAAGTGCCTAAGCTCAACAGATGCCAGAGAGCTCATCCATATTTCCACTAAGTTGGGCCATCTAAATGTAGCCATAGAAATGATAGAAGAAAACAAATTCATGTTTTTTCTTAAATGCCTTAATTTGCTTATGGTACAGGTCAAATTCCAAGACATCGAAAGAATATTAGGAGCATAGAAAATGTAAACTATTATCACCAATCAACTCTAAGTAAATGTCCTAGAATTTCAGATTAAATTACCATAAATTATTTACATTACATTTAAATTATTGCCTCCAGATGCCCAAACAGCCTGCAACAGGACTTAAGCCCCTCCTCTTTTCACTCCATCTTTTTTGTGTAGATATGTATATTACATCAAATAAAAGTTTTTACATGATTAATATTAAGAAAAGAAGGACCCTCAGACATGCAGAATTGAAGCTTTTGTTTAATACTTTTACCCAAGGATAACAATATTCAGAGGCACGTGGGGCAATGGCAAGTTCGAAAATGCGCAAGAATAATGTTCCAGTTTTGCTCAACTTCATGACATTGGGTGATCCACAAACAAAAGCTTGCTAAAGATATGTTTTTCACTCATAGAAAAGGTACATACCATATGCCTATTTCCTGTCAGGTTTTCTCCATGGATATAAAAAACGAGAATAGCAAACATATTTGTTTAAAACTCCATATAGAGCAAGATGTATATTTACTACATAAATATTAAACTACTTTTAGCATATTTAACTTTGTGCAGCTACTAGACAAATACAATTTATTGTATATGTTTCTAAATTCATTTTGTAGGTAATATAATTTATATATGTGTCACATCCTTAATTCTACTTCAAGTGATTATGTAAGGCAAAGTAATTTCAAAAAATTTATGCATTATATGAAAATAAAATTCAGGAGCAAGGGACAGAGATCAAATTGTTTTAGTACTTCAGACTAAATTTAGGAAGGGGCTGAAACAGATTTTATTTTATATATAAAATGATTTTTAAAAATAAATTTCAAGCATAAATTATTTTATAAACATAACTGATTACTTCAGCTGCATCTTAGTCACATTGCAATTTGAGGTTCAGAATGCCACTAGGTTGTTTGAGGACATTAAAAGTGAGATGAATTCTTTCTTTAATAAAAAATGAATTTTCACCTTTCAGTTCATTGTCTTAATGTTGGAGTAAAAAGTCCAAGATCTATTCAGAAACATTGGTAGGAATGAAATGTAGTCTTCACAGTCTCCTACAAATAGTATTCCTACAGGTGTGACGACTTATATCAAGCTTTCTTTAAAAGACATGGTAGCATGCTTTAGCCAATTGAAAAAATGTCGGTATCTAGACATTATAATAGAAAGGAGACATGAATTTCAGCTTATGAAAGCAAATAAATATCATTAATTCTTCAGGAAACGTTCACTGGGGCATAAATGTGAAAAAGTAAGATCATTTAAAAGTATCAATGTAGAGGTAATGAACAATTAAATAAATGCATGTATGTGTACTTTGGAAACCTAAACGTTTTTAATCAAAATATGAAAGCACTTAAAATTAGCTTATCAATAAGATCTTACATAATTACTAAAAAGAATAACCAATAAATCCAGAGTTAAATAGTAAGTAATAGTAGTTTAGGATTACTGAATAGGTACCAAAGTACACATATATGCACTTTTTTTTTTTTTTTTTTGAGACACAGTCTTGCTCTTGTCACTCATGCTGGAGTGTAGTGGCGTGATCTCGGCTCACTGCAACCTCTGCCTCCAGGGTTCAAGCGATTCTCCCGCCTCAGCCTCCCGAGTAGCTGGGACTACAGGCGCCCGCCACCACACCCAGCAAATTTTTGTATTTTAGTAGAGACGGCGTTTCACCATGTTGGGCAGGCTGGTCTTGAACTCCTGACCTCAGGCGATCCGCCTGCCTTGGCCTCCCAAAGTGCAGGGATTACAGGCGTGAGCCACCGCGCTTGGCCTATGCATTTATTTAATTATTCATTAGCTTTACAATATAAATAGTATAGTTATACATAGTCTAAGTATCTGATTCTAAGTACAATGGAAAAGAAAACTGCTTCCTATATTTAAAAATCGTGTTGAATAAACCCATCGCCATGCACAAACTACATTTCCATTAAAAAGGACTATCACTTAACCCCTGAGGACATTCATTAATAGAAAACAAGCAACCTCTCTAGGGTAGAATTAAACATTAAAATGATTAAAGAAAAGTCATATGTATTTATTTGTCATTTTTTGTTTATTGAGGTATACTGAGTTCTCTGTTGAAAGAGAGAAAAAAAAATCAGATGTTCCCTTTGTCCTCTCTGTCAACGAACGTTTCTACCTTGACTCAGAATGACTAACTTAATGGAGTACCTAGACTTGGGAACCTTTGCTTATTCCTACACTGAAGAAAAAGACCCATGATATGTTCAAGTTTTGTATGACTTGCACTAGCTGGAGTAGCTTCAGCTGAGGTGGTGGCATTAGCTGAGGTGGCTTCAGTTCCCTGAAGGTGTTCATCTCTGGACCATAAAATGAGAGTGGCCAGACAGACAAAGAGAGAATCAAGAATGACTTTTACTTCTAAATCTTTGCTGGTTTTGCTGAGCGTGAACTGCTACCGCTTCATCCATCAGCCACAGGCAGTCTCAATGCTTTTACTCTGTGTGGCATAATTATCCTCCTTTAAATGCACTCTTAGTCTCAGATGTGTACAACTACAATATCCTTTTTCTTTAACCTACACCTTTTTAAAAACACATAGGAAATGAATGAAAATATCAGCACTGTAAAATTTTTAAATAATTATATAAATATCGAGACTAAATATGATTCCCCCACCCCTTTCGTTCTACTCTACACCACCTATGCACAGCCTTGGCCTAACAGCCACTTTGTTAGTCATCATATCAAGAATTCACAGCTGTAGTGTCTTCTGGCACTTGCCCCCAGCCTTTTTGACTTCCTGAGCCATGTCTAAGAAATGTTCTAGCATGATCTGACCATAAAATGATGCATTAGCCATTGAATAAAACCATATTAAACCTATAAGAATCAGTTTGACCGAATATAGCTTACAACAAAACAATTTTTCACTTCAAAAACCTTATTTTAGCAGAATTAAAGTTTCACTGAATTCTTTACTTTTCAATTCATGATTTTAAAATAGTGCAGATAGTGTCAAAAAATTATACAACCAGAGGGGCTTTGAGGGAGCCTTCAGGAATTATAATCAGAAACCTGATTGTCAATACTATTTTAAGAATAGCTAAAAAGAGTAATCCATAGCCTCTTACATTTCCCACTCCTGTTTTTAATCATTTTTACTATTTTATGTTATTTGTGAAGCTGAGAGGAAAAGCCATTAGGGGCTCTGACTGGATCAGCAAACTGTACAAATCTTAGCAATTCACATATTCACCACAAGTTGGGGTCCTGTATTAAATACAGGCTTTAAAGGATTTATAAAATAAAATAAATGGTAAATAGTTCTTTTATTTTTCCTAAGAATCCAGAAATCCAGAAGGGTTGTAAGTGAATGAAAATGATTATTGACTTTTAAAAGAACATATGACAAGCAAGTCAAAGAAAATTCAACAATTTCACTAAGAAATAAACAGGATGCAAATGCACTTTCAGTCACAATAGACAGACACCCCGATGTGTTTAATTGTTAATAGTGGAAATACTAAGCAATTAATAAAAGTTAAAACATAATTGTGAAGTAACCAAAACCAAACACAATTTTAGCACTTACGTTCAAATTCTCTAAAAAAGAACAGCCCACAATTATCAGTATCAAACTATAAAAAATATTCTAGTACTACTATATCATTTCTAAAAGCAATCTCAGAGAAACAGGAATAAATTGCTTATTTTTGGTTGCTTTTAACAGGTCTGAAGAGTGTCATCTTGACGCTCATATATATGCTACTAAACAAACTTTTAGAATGACCTAAAAGAATGATGCAAGTCCAAAGACCAAACAACGTATATTTATTTTGCTAGAATATTACATTTCATTATCTTGCCACTAAGTGATTTGTGATCCCATAGTCCATGTCTTTGGGTTGTACTAGTCTCTTTGTTGCTCCAATGCATTATTAATAAATTTTTTTACAAATACAACCAAGTGATTTCCATTGTAATATTTACTTTTTTACAAATTAATGAAACTGAAATTCCTTTCCATGCATAAAATTTTTGTTAAATTTTTAGAAGACTTTAGTAAGTTGCAGAATTTTTACTTGTATCTCTACCTCAAATTTTCTGTTTCTAAAGCAGTTCTCCTTTCTGTTCATCTTTTATGGATTTTACACTTAACTGTTTTGTGAGCTAAGTGCAGCTATTCATGGAAGCATCATATTCAGCTGCCAGTCTCCTTTTCTTTCTCTCTCCCTCTTTCTCTCTTCTTCCCTCACTTCTCCTCTCTCTTAGCTTCTAATGGCCATAGAATAAATCTCTTGATGCATATGAATTTATCAGTTGCTAAGGTATCAAATTATTCAAAGCCTAAAACTTGATGCGTAGCAATTAACCTTAAAATACTTTGTCGTCACACTTTTGATTCATGGAGAGGAGCACTATCGATAATACCTTTATCCTTGATATGTCAAGTGTTCTAATAATCATAGGGACTAAGTAAATATAGGCTCTGATGTATATCTAATGTTGCTTCTACAAGCCACAATATAGCTTCAATATTAACACTGCCCACATTATGAAAGAAAATTAATATTTGCTACGTTTTTAGGGGAAAAAAAAAGTTTCCCCCTAAAAATTGAATCTATGGCTATTGAATCTATGGCTCTGTTTGCTGTTTTCATGAGTCAGTTTTGCCTCTAGAAACACTCTTTGAACTTTCATAGTTATATGAAAGCATGAAATACTATATGCTATTTTTAACTAATATATTCTGAATTATAGTTGTATATAATTTTTACTTGAGATATGGTGTTCTAGAAACCAATTTCTCAGCATCAGCTAGAGCCAAGACTTTTCAGAATTTTAAGGAAAAGCATATTTCATATGTTGAAGTCGTAGGTCCCTTAAGACAAGTTCTATTTTGGTGTCTACGTTTACAATAGCTGGACTGTCACAATCGTTCACCTTCATCATTAAAAAGCCATATAAAGTTCCTTTCTCCTCTAAACTTAGAATGTTAAATGTTGGCCTTGTAAACTAGCTTTCTAAGTCCTTTAAGGTTTATGTCCAGAGATGTAGAGGCTAGGTAACCAGCAAGGCAAGGTCAGATCTTAACAATGCAAGAAGCCTCCCAAACTTATCCTTTTCCAAAATTACTTGTGAAAAGCAAAACGTTTTATAAGCACATTATGAGTACTTCTGGAATAGTCATTACGACTTGTATAAAGACTATTGATAGTTTTAAAATGAGGTGGAAATAGGAAATGGCAACAGATCATGCCTATGTGGCACATCCAGCTAGCCCTCTCTAGATTAACTTTGGTTCAAACCTAGAGGAGTCCCTCTGTGATGCATGAATCCACAGGATCTGTGCCTGTCTCAAACACGTCCAAATGCTGGTGTCTGAGAAGAGCAAAGATTTCCATTCTTTTGAAAGGAGTTTGCAGTACCTACCATATTGCTCTGTTGTGAGATACCCTCTAGAGGTGGTCCTGAGGGAAAGCCATTGTGCTTTCAAGTCACTAAAGAACCTGAGATGAGAGACATAAGAAAAACCCATTTAAAGATGCCACAAGCCACTAACTACAGTGGATTCTATTAGCCATTACTATAAAGGGTTGAGACTCCTGACTTGGAGCTACTAAAGGAAGTGGTCCCTGAAAGTTAATAAAAAATAGTTTAGAAAGCCCTCCAGATGGGACCCATGTCCACTACTAGGAGTGAACAGTAATTGGAGCCATTATCACTGTGAGTCACAACCAGGAAACCACAGGTGAGGCAGGAGGAACTTTCCAGCCCCTTCCCATCCCCTTCCCTAAATAAGAGATGCCAATGTCCCCTTATTTGTTAGGAATTCAAAGGACAGATGGCAAATATTGGCCTTTCAATATACTCTAAACAGAGAGGAAAATAATTTTTTCTGCCAATAAATCTGGTATATTTGGAGACTTAGAAACTCTCAATGTGGGCTTTGCTGGATTAAAGACCTTGAGTTGTAGATTGAGTTTCAGACTTTTTTAAAAAAGTAAAAATAGAGACGGGGTCGCACCATTTTGCCCAGGGTGGTCTCAAATTCCTGGGCTCAAGCAATATGCCTACCATAGCCTTCCAAAGTGCTGGGTCTAAGGGAGTGAGCCACCATAGCTGGCAGAGTTTCAGACTTTTGATAATTAAAGTAACATTTATTGATGCTAGACTGAGTGTCATCCATTGTTCTATTTTATCTGTACTCAGTCACTTCATCTAACAATTCTGTAAAGTATGTACCATTTATTAACCCATTGTACTGATGAGGAAAAGTTAAGTCCATAGATATTAACTTGCCCAAGGTCACCAATTGTAAATGGTGAACACAGACAGGTAAACTCAAGAGCTATACTCTTGACCACTACTTGCAGTGTGGTAGATAGAAAAAATGGCTTTTCAAAAACATCCTAGGCTGGACACAATGGCTCATGCCTGTCATTCCAGGACTTTGGGAGGCCAAGATGGGTGAACCACTTGAGTTTAGGAGTTCAAGACCAGCCTGGGCAACATGGCAAAACCCTGTCTCTACTAAAAATATAAAAATTAGCCAGGTGTGGTGGCACATGCCTGTAGTCGCAGCTACTCAGGAGGCTGAGGTGGGAGGATCACCTGAACCCAGGAGGCAAAGGCTGCATTGAGCCACGATCATGAGACTGCACTCCAGCCTGTCTCAAAAAAAAAAAAAAAATCCTAATTCTCTAATTATCAGAACTGTGAATATGTTACATTACATGGCAGACAGGACTTTGCAGATGTGATGAAGTTAAGGACCTTAAAATGAGAAGATTACCCTAGATTATTCAGATGGGCCCAGTGTAATCACATGGGCCTTAAAAATGGAGAATCTTTCCTAGCTGCAGTCAGAGGAAGATGTGACAGCAGAAAAATGGTCAGAGAGATTCACCATTGCTGGCTTTGAAGATGGAAGAATGGGATCGTGAGCCAAGGAATGTGGACATTTCCTAGAAGCTACATAAGGCAGAGAAATGGATTCTCCCCCTGAAGTTTCCAGAAAAGAATGCAGCCAGCCATACCAAAACTTTTATCTTAGCCCAGTGAGACCTATGTTGAACTTCTAACCTACAGAACAGTAAAATTATAAATTTTACTGTATATGTGAAGTTTTAAGTCACTAGGTTTATGGTACTTTGTTACAGCAACAGTAGAAAACTAATACATATTGCCTCTTGGAAAAAGAGAGTTATTGATTCCCTTCCTCTGGGACTTGACAGAAGCAGAGAGAATGCTTCATGGTATGTAAATTAAACTTGAAATTAAAGTTGCTGCTACTTTTAGCTCCTAGTTTTATGGGTTATTATATAACAGCAGTTTTATGATAAAGTTTTATGATAAAGCTATGCAATAATAAACTTATAATTTTTCATTTTGACTTACATTAGTACATCACATAGCTAGTTTTAAATGTATTGCATCATAATTTGTCCTTCATTTAGCATTCTGCCAAATGTTATAAGAAACTGAACACATTTAAGATCTTGCTAGCAGAGCTGAAAGATTTATAAGATGCCATTATTTGGATATTTGATACACACAAGTTGGCTTGTTATTGTTTGGAAGTTAGGAGATAACTTTTCACCAAACAGTAGGAAGTTATTGTTTCTAATTTTTAGAATACAAACAGACTGATTATTTCCCACCAAACTCTGTCAACAGTGCCAAAGTATTCTTTAAAATCTCAGGATAAAATGAGTTGTTAAAAGGGTGACACGTTGCTACAATGAGCTTTTTCAGAGCAGGGTCAGCATTTTCACATTTCTCATCAATATTCATCATAAAAGAGACCACAAAATGGGTTTAGATTTATCTGGTCTCTTTCATATAGCAACGTTTATATGCCTAAATGCAGTTAAAAATTAGGGCACTGACCTTTGCAGGCAGTCTTGGGAAACATTCCACCTCCACAAATAATGAATGCCAAAAACGGTGATCAAATGGAGCAGTTATTGCTTTCTGTTTGGATTAATGTGGCAGTATGCTGGCTGATAGGATATATATGGAAAAAAGGAAACTATACCAATGGGCAGGACCGATTTCTTAGTTGATAAAGTTTATTGATTGAAAAGACATAATAAAGTGAAGTAATAAAGCTTTCGGAGAAAAGCAATACATGCTTTGGAAGACTCAGGCCACCATAAGAGTAAGCAAAGCAAGTCTTCAGAACAGAGGTTGAATCCTCCAGAACTATGTGATCAGTGAAATTAAACCTGCCACAGACACCACATTTGTATTCTTTCAGCAGTTCAGGTGTGGACTGTTGGTAGTTTCTCCAAGCATTGCAGATATGATGGCTATAATTCAACTTCTATGAACTGGATTCATACAAACATTACTAAAACTGTTCCTGTACAATGAGCTAAAGAAAGGCAATCAAAATTAACTGGGTAGCAGACATTTTGACTGCTGAGATAAAATAATAGTCAAAACAACTTCACTTCCAGCGATCAGAGATGTAGTGGCTTATTTTGGGCAACCGAGTCATTCTGCCTATTGTACAGAGACCCCAGTAGTAAAGGAGGGGCTACCAGAGGAACTGATTGTATATATAGTCTCTTCAAATGATGGAACATGAGAGCTATTTGCCCAGTGTGGAAAGAACCATGGGTGTTATATTTGTTGTCACAACTAGTGCCATTCACTGGCCTGGTGGATGAATCATTGAGCCTTATTGAACTCTTTTTTTCAAACAACTAGTTTTCTTTTTTCTTTTGAATTGACCATTTGTACAACTGAATTGGCCAATGCTGTTAAAGCATCACTCCTAAGAGTGCCACCATTAACCCAAATTTTTTAAGTTTGTTTTATTTTCTTAATCTTATAAGTAGTGCGTAATCATTGTAGAAAAATAGGAAAACACAAATAAGAAAACAGAAAAAAAATCTGATGTCCCATTACCCTTTATTACACTGTCAATGTTTAGAAGATATCCTTGCAGATATTTTTCCACACAAATATATATAAAAACACATTTCAGCAAAAATAGCATCCCACCACACACAATGTTTTATAACTTGCTTGTTTCATTAAACATTTGTGTACTTCTACCTCAGCCATTTAGGACTTCACTTTTAGTGACCACGTATCATTCTACTGTATGGATTTACTATAATTTCTTTAATCAATACCCTGTTATTAGACTGTTAGGTATGGTTTGTAATTTTTGTTATTACAAATAATACTATTATGGACATATTAGCATATGTGTATTGCATATTTGTCCAGTTATATCCTTTTAAGTCCTAGAAGGCTAATTACTTGGTTAAAAGTTGTACAGTGTTCTAGAAATTTTGATGCCTATCTGTAGTTTCATCTCTAAATAAGAAGGAAAACAGATTAAAATATGAAAGATAAAGATCATTCAAAAGTCTTACATTAATAGGTTTCACAAACTTCTGAAAAACCAAGTGAAAACACAAGTAGAAATATTTTAGTTTGGGTCTGTCTGTTAAACCATTTACACATACACACACATATACACACACACAAAGTTATGAGTTTAAGTGAGTCATGTTTACAGATCAGCAAATAACATGCTTTTCTAAATAACAGGCAAGAATAACAAAATATTGTCTTCTATTTTATTAATAATGCTTAGGAATAGAAAACTATTAACAGCTATATTGAAATATAATTGATATACTACAAAATTCACCCTTTTAAAGTGTACAATTAAGTGATTTTTATGTGTTCAGAGTTGTGCAACCATCATGATTATCTAATTTCAGAACATTTTTATTATGTACAAAAAGAAACTCTGTACATGTTAACAGTTACTCCCCAGCTACTGGCAAATGCTAATCTGCTCTCTGTTTCTATGCATTTGCCTATTCTTGTCATTTCACATAAATGGAATTATATGATAGTTGGCCTTTTGTGACTTGTTTCTTTCACTGAGCATAATGTTTTCATAATGTTTTCTTCTATGTTGTAGCATGTTTCCATACTTTATTCCATTTTATTGCCAAATAATATTTCATTATATAGATATAACCACATTTTGTTTATCCATTCATCAGTTCATTCTTTGGATGTCAATTGAAATCTTATCACCATCATGTTTAAAATCTTTCAGTAGCACCTGAAATTGGTAAGAAGGTTTATGAAAGGCCATCTTAATCTTGCTCTAACCTACTTTTTGGCCTGATCCTCTGCTGCACTGCCAGCCCCATCCAGTCCCATCCACTACCACCCTTCCATCAGCACTCCAGCCATAGCAGAACCACTTGCAATTTCCCAGATATAACAGGCACACTCACTGATGTGCTGTGCCTTCTCTCTGCAATATCCTTCTTCCCCTTACCTGTGTGGATGACTTTTGCATATTCTTTGTTATTCAGCTATCAGGTATCTTCTCCTCTTGGAAGACCTAACACACAAATATAAGCTAGGTGCAACATATTTTTACAATCCATTATACCTCTATTATAACACTTGTCACAAAGTTTATAATTATTGGTTTTCTTGACTTCTCCCCCACTAGACTGTGAGCTCATTAAAGTCAGAAACTATATTCTGTCTATCTCTATATCATGAACCATCCAGGCCTAGCATGTGGTAGACATTCAATATATGTTTTCTTTCTATACATGGTCAACAAAATTAATTTGACTTTCTTATAAACTGCATTAATCAATTTAGGGATTTTATAACCATATAGTCATACACTTTATTTAAAATGCATGTCCAGTTTGCTTATATTTAATTTGTTCATATGCATTTTATATTAAAATTCTCAGTAACATATGAAACAATATGCATTAAAATAAACCCGAATGTATATATAATTCTAGTAAAACTTTTAAAGTATACAATGAACTATCAAATAGAAGATACTTTTTCAAATACCTTCAACTGCCTTTAATGGAGACATATTTAAGAAGAATAACTTAAGACAAATTCAGAATTTATACAAAAAATGGTTCAGCATCACATTTCAAATGATTTAAGAAAAAAGTCATTAAGAATATGCCATGAGATCAATTTATAAATCATAATTGCACTTTCAAAACAAGATAAGCTTCTTTTTGCAAGCAAAAATGTTGCTTCTCTTAAACCTGGTTTGGAGAGTGCTGCCTTGCTTAAAATACTATAATAATCTTTGAAGCCTACACGCATAAACTGTTTCTGAATCTGTTTTCACTGTTTTCTATGTGCATGAAGATTTGTTTAAGTAGGCCTGGTTCTTGGTAATAGAATCCTAACCTCTGTTACTTCTGACTTATAGGGTATCTTTGTTACTAGGGTTCAGCCTGATGGGCCAGCATCAAACCTACTGCAGCCTGGTGATAAGATCCTTCAGGTAAGGCAGATAAAAGAAATGCATGCAAATGCCAATACTGAAACAGATATGTAACCATGTTACCACGTTAAATGATTTGAATTACATGACTGAAAATAAGTCCTTCTCACATTGCTTATTTGCCTTTATTGTTTTGGGGCTGAAAGTCAAGTCAAAAACAATTCAGTCTGACAAATCCTATATCCCTAGCACCTTACACAGTACTTGGCACATGACAGATGTTTTGCATATTTTTGTTGAACTGAATGAAATTACTTGATAATATAAGAAATATATATATATAATATATGTATATATGTGAATCTATGCATAGTTATCAAGTAAGAGTAAATGCCCAAACACAGTATGTGTGTGACTTTCATGAGGGAGAAGGAACTGGTCCATATTTAATTTCTCAGCCACAGGCTTATTGCTGTTTGAATGCTATGAAATACATAATACATCATTCTACTCCCCCTGCTTAGATAAACAAAAGTTTAGCTGTATATAAGGTGACTTTTTAAAATGCATTGTGTGATGGAAAATGACTTTCACTAACTTAAAGCTCTGGCATATCAGAAAAGGTTCACCCCAATAAACAGTTAAGCAAATACTTTACATAACCTCATTTATTTGGCTTTTTTTGTCCTTGTCTCTGAATTCATTGTCTTTAATTTTTTTGCTTTGTTTCTTATCAGTGATTTGCAGCTCATTAATTCACTTCCTATATAAGAGGTACATAATCATTTTCTACATTCCAAGGAAAAGCTCTTAAGCATTATCGACATATTTAAGGTTCAGTATTTTGACTCAGAACCCCAGAAATTTCCCATTATATAAATAGGTGGAACTACTTGATACTGCTGATATTTGACCATGTGCAACAATTATGAAATGGCTCAACATAATATATTGAAGATTTAGATTCACTGAGAAGACAGGACATGTGAAAAAGGAACCTTAGATCAGTTATACAAACACAGTTGACATGTGAAAAAGGAACCTCACATCAACATATTGGAAGAAAACCCCACCCCCGATATTTAACGTGGGTTCTTTTCTATTTCCCTAAGTATCGTGGCTGGTTTGAAAAATAAAGGAAAAGAGTATAAGACAGAGAAACTTTAAAGCTGGGTGTCCGGGGGAGACATCACATGTCAGCAGGTTCTGTGATGCTCTCCGAGCCGTAAAACCAGCAAGTTTTTATTAGCGATTTTCAAAAGGAGAGGGAGTGAACGAATAGGGTGTGGGTCACAGAGATCACAGGACAGGGTGAAATTAAAATTGATAATGAAGTTTCAGGCATGCATTGTTCATTGATAACATCTTATCAGGAGACAGGGTTTGAGAGCAGACAATCTGTCTAACCAAAATTTATTAGGCGGGAATTTCCTCATCCTAATAAGCCTAGGAGTGCTACAGGAGACCAGGGCTTATTTCATCCCTTTGGCTTCGACCATAAAAGACACTGCCCCCATGGGGGCCATTCATAGGCCTACCCTCAGGGGCGCATTCTCTTTCTCGGGGATGTTCCTTGCTGAGAAAAAGAATTCAGCGATATTTCTCCTATTTGCCTTTGAAAAAAGAGAAATATGGCTCTGTTCCGTGTGGCTCACCGGCAATCAGACGCCAAGTCTTATCTCCCTTGTTCCCTGAAGATTGCTGTTATCCTGTTCTTTTTTCAAGGTGCCCAGATTTCATATTGTTCAAACACACATGCTCTACAAACAATTTGTGCAGTTAATGCAATCATCACAGGGTCCTGAGGCGACATACATCCTCCTCAGCTTACGAAGATAACAGAATTAAGAGATTAAAGTAAAGACAGGCATAGGAAATCACAAGGATATTGACTGGGGAAGTGATAAGTGTCCAAGAACTCTTCACAATTTATGTTCAGAGATTGCAGTAAAGACAGGTGTAAGAAATTATAAAAGTATTAATTTGGGGAACTAATAAATGTCCATGAAATCTTCACAATTTATGTTCTTCTGCCATGACTTCAGCCGGTCCCCCCATTCAGGGTCCCTGACTTCCCGCAATAGACATGTAAAAAAGAAACCTTAGATCAACTATAAAAACACAGTTAAACAATGCAAGGATCCCCTCAAGTCAGCTCCAAGGAGATCTTCTATCTCCAATGTACTGCATTCTCTCAGAAAGTCCTAGAAAAGTAGAAATCCTAAGATTGCTTTAACATTTCATTCTCAGAAATTTTTGTTGTTGTTGTTTGTTGTTGTTGTTTGTTTTGTTGT
This sequence comes from Mandrillus leucophaeus, assembly GCF_000951045.1. Taxonomy (NCBI): domain Eukaryota; kingdom Metazoa; phylum Chordata; class Mammalia; order Primates; family Cercopithecidae; genus Mandrillus; species Mandrillus leucophaeus. The sequence continues at coordinate 144,220 of NW_012100410.1, forward strand.
TGTTTGTTTTTTGAGATGGCGTTTCACTCTTATTGCCCAGGCTGGAGTGCAATGGCACGATCTTGGCTCACTCCGCAACCTCTGCCTCCCAGGTTCAAGCGATTCTCCTGCCTCAGCCTCCCGAGTAGCTGGGATTACAGGAATGCGCCACCACACCCAGCTAATTTTTGTATTTTTAGTAGAGACAGGGTTTCTCCATGTTGGTCAGGCTGGTCTCGAACTCACAACCTCAGGTGATCCGCCCACCTCGGCCTCCCAAAGTGCTGGGATTATAGGCCTGAACCACTGCGCCTGGCCTCTCGGAAATGTTTTAAACTAATTAACAAGATCACAATCAGCTACTCAAGTTTTCAAAAATGATAGTTCTCTGAAAAGAGTTTAAGCTACTTCGGCCTGTGCCAATGTCACAATAGAAATACCACCCAGCAGGCCTGAGTCCATTCTATGCAGGCAGAAGATGCAAACAGCAGTTGGTCTTTTGAGCTACAGCTGAGAAACAATAACAACCACACCTATAATAATCTAAGATTTTCCTTTACCACTTTATTATGGAAGTTCTATATTTTTGGATAGCCTAACTAGTTCTTTGATCTTAGATATTTTACATCATGTCTATGGGCCTCAGATTCATTATGTGTAAAATGAACTGCTGTTTATATGTCTGAAGTCCCTCCCAGCTCACAAATTCAACTCTTTGAAAATTGTATGAATTGCAGTGGAAAACAGCTGAGAATAAACTTAAACTAACAACGTAACTCTCTTAACATTTGGTAAATGCTGCTCATTAGCAAAGGAAATGGCTAATTTTTTTCTCCACTGAATTTCAAAGAAATTATTTTAAATCTTAGAGTCTTGAAAAAAATATAGCCAATTAATCTCAGATCTCTTACCTACTAGAATGTGAGGCTGGGTAGAGAAGTATGCTATAGCTTGAGCCAATGTTACAGAGTTCCTTCCTCCATGACAGAAGCAAAATAAAGATTTTTCCCTTCTGCTAGAATTCAGAAATGTATACATAAGTATTATAACAAAATTATACACAGTATATCTTGCAGATGGAAACATAGGTTAGTGTCAGACCAGACATGATGGCTCACGCCTGTAACCCCACCACTTTGAGAGGCAGAGGCAGTAGGATGGCTTGAAGCCAGAAGTTTAAGACCAGGCTTGGCAGCACAGTGAGACTTTGTCTCTACAGAAAATTAAAAATTAACCAGGTGCAGTAGCAAGCACCTGTAATACCAACTACTCGGGAGGCTGAGGTGGGAGAAGTACTTGAGCCCAGGAGTTGGAGGCTGCAGTGAGCTGTGATTATGCCACTGCACTCTAGGCTTAGTGACAGAGTGAGAATCTGTCTCAAAAAAATAAAAAATAAAAATAAAAACATTAGTGTCTACTTGCAAGGTATTAGAATGCTCTTTTCTGGCTATGAAATTCTAGAATTATATGTGGGGACATGAGGGTTATGAGGGTTCAGTATTTCTAATCCCGGAGAGGTAAAAATAACAGCAGAATGCAAGGAAATGGATTCCTCATGCAAGAAGTAGCAAGAAATTTTCAGCCAAGAATACTGCAGAAAAGCTGCACCCAAGATGTCTCTTCTCTCCACAAATGACTATCAAGGATGTGACATTTTATTTTTGTCATAGAACTCACTTGTACCTAGTCCAATAAAATCAAAGCCCATTTTCAATAAAGAAAAAAGTACATGGACTTTAATCAAATTATATATTTACAGTTTCATTCATACTAGTTAAAAAGTACACATGGCCAATTATACTTTCTGAAAGAAAGAAACGAGAATGACTAATTCTAAAATGAAATTGTTTGCAACATCAGATGCTAAGAAGGCAAGCTATATATTTATCTATTTATAATACTATTGTCTCTTAGCTTAAAGAATGCTGGGGAAAAATTGTTTCATAACATTGGGTTATCTATCACTTAAAAGGTTAGAATCGTGTGTTTTCAATGGAGCGAATTTATTTACAAAGCTCAGTGGCAATGTTCGACCTAAAGAATCGAAGTAAAAGAAAGGAAAAAAGAAAAGAATGGCCCTTCCTAAGTGTCAGTACTTTTGGGGTTTAATCTAACCCAATAGCAAATAGCAAAAGATATATGAGAGAGCACAAGAGATGCACCTTTCCTAATCCCTCTTCCCAAACCCAGAATTAGATCTCTTTCTTTCTCTATCACTCTTTATACCGTCCACTCTTTTCTTATTCTGCTGTGATATTATGAGGATGTTATTTGAATTACATGAAGATGTGTGCAATAAGGGATGATGTTAATTAAAACATATTCGCATCATTTTTCTGTTGTACTATTCGTTTTCCCAGAATAGACACATTGTAATTACCCTAAGACAGTGTGGCATATGGAAAGAGCAACTGACCCTTCATAGACTCACCTTCTGCTAAGTTCAATTATATAACAGTAAGAGAAAAAACTGAAAGCATATGGAATATAAAAATATGTCAGAATGAGCCTTTTGAATTTGCCAATATTTGAAATGACAGTTTTGTCAATTTATCATCATAGTTTCTTTTTTCTAATGTTCTTTTCAGCTAAAAAATTCAGTCTAATTCCTCATAAATTTTATAATTCAAAATATATATGAATACAGAAAATCTAGTAATTATAGTTACTCTGTTGAAAAGATAAATAGACTGGAAAATATATATATACTGTACCTGATAGTTAACATGATTCACAGTTGTAACCTAAAACTCACTTGCAAGTATGTCCTGTTCTATCAGGGAAGCCAAACCCTCTCCTCTTCATTTACCCACCCCCATCTCCATACATAAGCCTAATTTTGGCAAGAGAAGAGAAATAATTTATAGAGAATTAGTTAACGACATCCAGATTTTGCCAATAACCAAAACAGATTTTTCTAATATGAGGTATATAAATAAGGTACTTAATTGAAGATAATTTTATAGTCTCTTTTACCTTGTCATCATTTTAAGGGTTTTGGAGTTTGCAATCAAAACATACTCTTTGTCTACGGCTCTATTTCAAGATGCTAAAAGAGAATAATCAATGAGATAATAATTCAAACAAGCCAGATATTTTTCTTTTTTTCTTGTCTTAGAAAGAACTTTGGCCCTACAATTCATATAGACAGTTTAAGAAACTACTGTCAACAATGTCTATCAACAAATACTTCGACTATTAGCAGAGTCATTATTGCACTTTTTTTACTTTTTTAAAGTTAGTTTTTGGTAAGTCGTTTGGCTCAGAGCATCTTATCTTGGCCAAAATCGTGGGGTTTGATGCCCGTTAGACCTATTATCATTGCTCTGTTCTATACCCACTGACAACTCCACTCCACATCCTGATTAGTGTCTTATAAGGAAATATCATTAGAAGCCCCTTAATAGGTAGAAGGGAAGTCATGTGTCCTAAGGGAGCTAATAGCTAGGGAGACAAAGTGAATGTATGCACTCATTAGGAAACTAATAAAGTACTTGATTTTGTGATGTATCTAATAAATATTGTAGCTGTGTTAATGGAATGGAGTAATTAATATAAAAATGTGTATCCTGGGATGCAGAGAGGATGGCCACTCACAGACAAAAATACAAGATGTAAGACCCTCCTCTTCTTAGCTCCTCCAGTGAATCAGTGAGGGAGTGGGAGAGGAGACCTTTGTGGCAGGGTGCACTGGGGATCATGGAGATCTCTGGTTGTAGGGGGAGTCAAAAGAAGGGAGTTTATTCCTGGTGGAGCAGAAGTTCCTCCAGGATTAACAGAGAGAAAAGAAGGAGGAGGACAAATACCTGTGGGCTAGACTGACATGAGTTTTCAGGGGCAGGAGTAAGAGGTTTATGCTAGAAAGGGTGAGTATGGAGTATAAAGGAGAGACTATTGGGGAAGAAGACCCCAGACTCGTGTTAGAGTCATGAAGAAAGGAAACCCTGGGATTTTAATAAGTTTTTCATGGACTGGGAGAATTTCAAGCATGGTGATGAGTTGGAGTGAGGCTCAGGATGGCGGTAGGGAGAGACAGCAAGCAGGATATGGCATTCAAGGCTCAGAATGGGAGAGGTAAGTTCAGACTCCCCAAAGAGAAGTCTAAATGAAATGTCTGTGTATGGGTGGATCTGTTGTACACAGATATATATATACAAACACTGAATCAACGCTTCCTTGTCTGAATGGAAATCTGATGGCTCTGTTAATGACCAGTAGGTGTGATTAGCTTGCTGAGAGAATTTTCTTACTTAGGTAAAGCTCACTTATTCCACAGCCAGAGCTATAAGAAACAAAAACATAAGCTAGAAAACAAACAAAGTGCTTCTGAGGAGCCATAATTAATGTCACAAAGTCCATGCACTACATTTCATTCCTTTTACTCATAAGAGAGGATTTATATCATACCTGGGAGTCTTTTATCTAGTTGTCCAGACCACCAAGGTGAAAGCCTTTGGCTCCAGGCTCATTGCCAGAAGCAAGAAGTCATAGCCAACAGCTTCACTCTGCAGTAAGAGAGAAACTTCTTTTAAAAGCCAGAAATAGAAGAGAACAACTTCTTTTAAAAGCCAGAAACAAGATTTTAAAAGTACAGCAGATTGTACTTCTAAAATCTTGTTTCTGGCTTTTAAAAGAACGTTTTGTACTTTCAGTATGGAACAGTTTTTCTCAATGACATTTTTTGACATATCTTTGAAAAAAAAAGAGTTCATGGTGAACTAAGTTTCGTAATCACTTCATACTCTATCCCTTGTTTCAGGACTTTACACTGTACTAAATAGGCTAAGAACTCTAAGAAATCTTACAGATATATGTTTCAACATGTTTAACTATACAGTCCTCTTTACCAAAGCATCAATTAACTACTTCCACACAACACACTTTGGGAAATGTTTGTTATAGAAACAAACTAACGGGGCCATGACTGTGTCCAAGAGAGTGTTGATGTTCACAATTATTACCATAAATCATTAAGAAAGGGTTAGTGTTCACTTTCTGAGTTTTTAAAAATTTCTCAGAAAAAACCTCCAAAAATAAAACCCCTAAAGAATGAGAAATTGTTTATGGTTAAAATGAAGTGTTGAACCCTTAAAGAAATAAAGTATTTGAAAATTGTACTAAAGCATTTCCCAACAAGGCCAAGTAAGTTTCACATTTCTATAGTTGATCTTATTTGCGGTTGAAAATCAAAAGCACCAGAGACATTGGGGGTGGGGGACTATGGAGGAATAATCACATAACTTTTAATGTTTAGGTAAATAATTGCTTATAATGATATAATACATTGAAGAGTAAGATTTCGTTTAATACAATTGGATTAGAAAGGAACCAGAAATAGGTTTGAAAACTATGTGTTGGTTAGGCACAGTGGCTCACACCTGTACAATGCTTTGGCAGAGGCAGGAGGCAGGAGGATTGCTTGAGGCCAGGAGTTCAAGACCAGTCTTGGCAACATAGCAGATCCCATCTCTACAAAAAAAATTAAAAATTAGGCAGGTGTGATGGCATGCACGTGTAGTTCCAGCTACTAAAGAGGCTGAGGTAGGAGGATCCTTCCAGCCCAGGAGGTTGAGGCTGCAGTGAGCTATGATAGAGTCACTGCACTCCAGCCTAGGTTACAGAATGAGAACCCATCATTAAACTGTCTTTTAAAGTATGCTTTTATATGCCAGATTTTGACTGCATATTATTATACATTTAGTTTTGTTCATAATATACAATGTTCTTGCACAGAAAACCAATAAAAATATTGAGGAAATACTTTTTGAAAATCAAAACATATTTTGAGTATTTAGTAAAACATGAAAACCAATAAAACAAATTAGGTTTTTTAGGGTGACTCTATCCTTCATAGTTTAGCTAGTAGAAAAGTAACATCCATTAAGTGTCTCTATTGTGTCATTTAAATCATACAACAACCCTGCAAGACATCTATTGTTGACAGATGTTCGATAACTTATTTGAGTTCTTCCATTGTCAACAAAATAACAAACAGAGAGACTCTTTAAAAGAAAACGATGTTTATTTGGGAATAGAGCATTGAAATGGGAATACATATGCCATAGTAAACTATGCATGTATTCAGGAAGTTAAAGAAAGACAGCGATTTTTAAAGGAATAAATAAGGATTATGTAACTACTTTTAAATAATTAGCCTTGGCTACAAAGATCGATAGCAAGGATGATGCCAGTCCAAGATTGGACAACCAATTGCTGGGCAATGTCCCTGCAGAAGTATTTGTTGTGTAAGGTTGCAATGGCTTTTGTGTAAGGTCGTGTTTTTGCAGTCTTTTGTGACAGTTTTTGTTACCAGGTATACAAGTATGAGAACCCTCTCTTCATGGCCTTCCCCGCTCTATTTGCCGGGTTTTTTGTTTTGTTTTGTTTTGTTTAACACTAGTCACTCCATTTGATTCTGACAACTTTCACACCATTACACAATACTGATTCTATGGAGCAAATTTTGCTGATGGTATCATATTTATTACATTTTCTAATTTATTTATTTATTTGGAAAATGTGCATCAAATGCCCACTGTGTACAAAGTATTGTGCCAAGAAATGTAAACAATGTTATATGAATGTAACCAAGTTCCTGCCTTCCACAACCTAGTCCTGGAAATAGACATACCCAAATTATACAGAGCAGGAAACAAAGCAGGAAGAGAGACAAAAAGAGCTGAGTATCAAACATTTGATAAAATGAACGCCAGCCTGTCATTTAAGAGCAAACTCTTCATCAAAGTGGAGAGCAGCCTGGCTACAAAGAGCCGCCCGAAAATTAAGGGTTGATTTTGCAGTTATTCTTTTTGTGAAAAGTAAAAGGATCGTGACTTGTTGGGAAATTGGCTTGCAAATCAAGGTAGGAAATTCATTTGTTGGAGATGATCATTTGATATGTTTGATAAAAAGAAAACAAGCATTTAAAAATCAGAGCAGATAAAGAAATAAATTTATTCAGATTTACTATTATCAGTTCCACACCTGAGTTTCTATTCAAATAATTCAGTCTTCAGTTGAGTATATTCTACGTTGCCATATCTTTTATGAGCCTTAATTAATGAGAAATTCAAGCTGCAGTACATGTGTGTACTTAACACAGAAGAGAAATTCTTGCCGGGTGCAGAGGCTCACGCCTGTAATCCCAGCACTTTGGGAGGCCGAGGTGGGCGGATCATGAGGTCAGGAGGTTGAGACCATCCTGGTTAACACAGTGAAACCCCCTCTCTACTAAAAATACAAAAAACTAGCCGGGCGTGGTGGTGGGCGCCTGTAGTCCCAGCTACTCAAGAGGCCGAGGCAGGAGAATGGCGTGAACCCGGGAGGCGGAGCTTGCAGTGAGCTGAGATCCGGCCACCGCACTCCAGCCTGGGCGACAGAGCAAGACTCCGTCTCAAAAAAAAAAAAAAAAAAAAAAAGAGAGAGAAATTCTTATTTATGTTTTGCTCTGCAAAGGTTTTTTAAAATACTAGAATAAAACTCATTAAAACTTCAAACTTTCTCACATTTACAAAAGCAGTGTAAATTTTTCATATGAACTCTCTAAGAACTGAAAGTCTATAATTCAGGTTTTCGATAGAAAGGAAAGTTTTTTAAATAGCTTGACATAAAGTCAATGTAGTATTGATTATGAGTATACTCAGCCCTAAATATATCCTAATACTTAATGAGTACTCTTATCAGATTAAAATTTGAAATGAGAATTAATTCTAGTTAGTTAATGGGAAGCACAATGAGGATTATCTGAGATTCCTACTCTTTCTCATAATACCTGGCAATCAGGATTGAACACCATGAAGCCTTGCTCTTATGGCACTAATTTGGTTGCTGCATTATTTCGTTTTCCCTCATTCTAAGAGCTGTAGGCATTCAAAGTGCAATATATCAATGTATTAATATTTCTCTAACATACAAAATTTATGTGTACTGGCCCTTTAAAAAGGCTTATCCCTTGGAGGGTGAATTTAAATCAACCAGAAATCACATGCCCATATCTCTAAACTGATTTCTTGTTTTAAAAGATCTGTGCTGTCCTCCCTGTTGGATAATCCCACCAACCCTGTGGTCTGGCCTTCTCTGAGGCTAGTTTTTACGCTTAGAGCCTTGAATAATAAGAATGCAACAGAATTTCTAGGAGAATTACAACATCATCTGGACTGTTTCTGCAATATAAACATCCATAATTTATCCATTTAACAAAACATTTACCAGAAGGTAATCAAACATAAATCCAGGAGAGAATAAGAGAGGAAATTCAGAAACCAAGTGTGTTTTACGATAGATTGATGAGCTCTATTTGCAAAGCTCTACTTTTTGTTGGAATTGCAAATACTATTTTCATTAACCTTCAGTTTTTTCATGTCTAAATCATGAAAAGGGACAATTAAAAAGCATTTTGTGGCACAGAAGATATCAAATAAAATTAAAATAACAAGAGATGTCTTCTGGATATTACATAACAATTATAGTAAAATGTTCCTTCATACTTTCAAATCAGCTAAAGCTAGAAACCCATTAATTACATATTTTTTAAGGATTAAATTTTCAGAATATCTTTTCCCTTTTTAGATTGTTTTCTTGGTAACTTCATTTCAACTTAATAAGTGATTTCTCATTTTTCATTAGGTTATAATTTCCTCAAAATGGTACATATTTTTTTCAAATCTATGATAGTGTATCTATATAAAACATATAGGTAGCCAAATGTGGCAATATAGTTTAAATTTTTTATTAATTTAGCATTTGTTCTTCATATCATCTTTTTCATAGTATGCATATATTTATTAATATAATAAATTATATTAATACATGTAATATAATATACATGTAAATCATATGCATTTATTTTTTCAAAGCATCATTGGGTTTATACCCTGCAATGAACATTGCATAGTAGCAGTCTTTATTTCCTCAGCCTCTTCTTCTTCTGTGTGCGCGTGCACACACACACACACACACACACACACACACAAATGTAAAACTCCATTAGCTGGAATATTGTGATTCTTCTGGTCTTTATTTTAACTGAAGAAGCCCTACACAAATATAGTAACATAGTTGTTTGATTCCCTGTCTGAACTATCCAAGATTTAAGCCTGATAACCACATTCATGTTAACAAATACAATGTCAATTCATTTTGCTCTTCTGTCCTAAGAATGAAAGAAGTTTCTCTGGAACTGAGATTTATTATTATCTTCTTCCACTCAAAAAAAAATTGGAGATTCAGCATTTCTGTAGATATTTAATTTAGGACTAAATGTTACTTCTACCAGTATTTTTAGAATAAGTTAAATTAAACCTGATAGAAATTTGAATGGGAATCACAGCTTGGCAACCACTGTAAAGAACAGAATTATCTTTGGAGGTGATATAGCAACAATTTTTTAAGGGAAAAATGTTCATTATTTTATCATGGCCAGTGAAATGTCAGCTCAAATTACTTGACATGATTGTGGTCTTATTATTTCAGTGAAGTAATGAAAGAAACAAGAAGAAGGAATATTACGGTATCAGGTGATTCAGCCTTAGCCCTTTCCCTCATTGTTTGACCTCAGACAATTTGTTTTGTCTCCTTAAAATGAAGGCCTTTCATTTATAAAATGACAGGATTAGTCTAAACTAACAGTTTTCACACTGGGCATTCATGAGCACTATAGGGGTGGGAAGGTATTGGCAAGTAAGCTGGTTCGCTGGGTCCAATCTGTCTTCCACCTCTCTCCCTTTCTCTGTCTCTCTCTAAAAAGATCTGTTTAAATGTTTTACATATTGAGCTATCTCTCTTCCTTTTGAAGAAGAGGTTTTTTGAACTAATGCCTTGTTTAAAAAAAAAAAATAGTCCCTCTACATAAGTTTATTTTTATGGTTGCTTCCCATGCTAAAGCCTATGGTCTAAATTCACAGGTTTTAGATTTGGTGCTTTTTTTGTGTTTTATTTCTTAGAAAAATGATTCCACACATGAACCATTTTAGAACGCTTTATTCTGCACATACTGTTACAGAATTTACCTGAAAAGAAACAACTGTTAACATACTGAGGGCTCGAGGAGACTCTAGGAGTGAGACAAGACAAGGACTGTAGTCCTTTGGGAATCACACTCGTTCTATGCCTCAGAGAAACAGCAAAGAGAAGATGTCCCTCTCTTCTTTGCCCTCCTCTGAGCTACTCTAGCACTTTATTTCCCTCTTCAGATATTAATTCAATTCAGCATATATGTACTGAGGGTTCATTCTACATGCGGCATTTTATGTTATTTTTAGTTACGTGCATGACTTATTTCCCCTCCTGAATGGCTGCTGCTTCGATTGGAGCCTTCCTGTTTCATCTCTTTCTTACTTCCCATCCCAGTGCCTAGCAAAATGCCTACGGAAGTGAGTACAAAACAGACATTCTTTGATTGAAAAAAAATGCTAAAGTAATCACATTGAGAGCAGACTAACCTTCTTTGAAGATCTTTCATAATAAAACTACCACTCTAAATTAACAGCTATGATTAATTTGCTAAGTTTTATACCACTTTTGCCCTGAACACTGATATTTTTAACATTGATACTATGTCAAGTATGATGATGAACAACGTACCATTCATGGCCTCCAAATCCTAGAAAATTTTTTATTTCTGTAACTGTGAGATATTTAAATTTTGAACAATTCCCTGAAAATTCTTAGTGGATTTTTAATTCATTGCAATTCTAGGTTTGAGTCTGCAGATAGAGAAATCTGAACACTCAGAAAGTCATTATTATGGTTTGACGTTCAAGAACTCCATTATTAAAGTTCAATTTTAATTTCACAATTAAGTTATAACTTTTGGTCAAATTGAAGGCATTAAAGTATTTTGGTCAAATTGAAGGCATTAAGGTAGTCAGTACATCCTTCAAAGCTACAATGGAATAAATATTTATTTCATGCAAGTTCGCTATGTTCCTGATGTCTGAAACAGGTTAAGAGTAGAAAAAAGAATGGACCGTATGCTGTATTCTTTACTCTCCATCAAAACTGATCAGAAATGACACCAAATGTAACCTCATTGTCTGATTTTTAGTATAACGCAGAGCAAGAAATTTGGGCTGTGTAACACGCCCAAACTTCTACTCAACTACTGTTTCCTGACACTGAACCAGCCAAGACCAACTGCTTTTTTTTTTTTTTTTTTTTTTTTGAGACCAATCCCAACTTCTATGGGCATTTTCATTTATTAAATATTGTTAAGGAATGCCTTTAAGGTTTCTTTAATTAAAACCAAATTTTTACTTCTAATTACATGAATTTCCAAGAATTTATATTCTATCACCTAGTATTTTTTTACTGGCAGATGTACTATGGTTTACAAACGTAATATTTTGGAATCTTCTTTACCACATCATTAGTCAATCAATTTTAATGAACTAGTGATGAGATATAATGTATCATATAACTTTCATCTAAGTTTTAAAGGTTGTATGATATTTCTAGAGATATAATGCTGCTTTAAATTTGAAAAAGCTAAAGTCAATGAAAGAGTCTAATTATTAAGTGATTGGTTATTTGAAATATTAATCATATTTTAAGAAAGCATAAAAAATAGTAAGTAAAATAAAAAAGGCAATGTGTAACCAAAATAAGTATCAGTCCATTGAAAATTGAAAAAGTCAACCAGTGAGCTGGCTCTATTACCTCTACTCAGCCAAGCTGTCAACTTGATCGACTCTTTTCTGAATCAACTGAGTCTCAAACCGCAAAGAAAACAATTACATAACTGTCAGTCATTCAGTTGCCAAGATTAATTTCTATCAAGTTTCAATAAGGTTGTATTTAATTTTACCTTTATGGCAGTGAAGGCTTATGGGATACACTTCTTTCTGTATTAATAATAAAAATCATTCCAATCAAGACCATCTGCAACTTAATGTGGAGAAAATCAAAGACCCATGGCACTCAATACAGAGAACAATGTACATTTTGTGACATAAAATTCATATAATAGACGGAGGAAACTCTGAAACTGTAACCTTAGGCTATGTTTAAACTGATTATCAATTGCTTATATCAATGATTCTTAAACAGAAGACAGCAGACATGTCCTCTGTTACTAATGTCAGTGTGTTTTATCCCCAAGGGACACATTCCTTAAATATAGTGGATTGATTGAGAACCACTACTATAGATAATAAGTATACTTGCATTTAGCAATAAGGGAAATAAAAAATATTTCTCTAACATAAAAGTGTATAAACCAAGAACTTTCCAGTGAGTCAAAATAAGATTTAAATGTACTATAAGCGTCCAGTCATGTTTGGCATGATTGAAATATTTGGTCTTGTTGATGAGTTTATATTAGCATTTATATAACACTAAGGTAATCGCCATATGCCCATTTCCAGACCACCGCAATCAGCCCCTGCAAAAACAAATCAGGACAACAACAATGGAACTGAACTACTATGACACCAGTACATCTATCTGTTATTTACCAGGGCATCTTGATGATTAGCACAGTGGCAAAGACATACTGGGTACTTAATAAATATTTGTTGAATTAATAAATTTGGTTGAATCTGGATAAAATTAGTTACTTCCATAATTGCGATTCCATTGTGAATTATAAAAACTGATAACTTTTTGTTGCTCAGTGCTCCCATGAATTTTATGAATAGAAACAATGATACAGTGATAATAGTTTGCATTGATTGCCCTGTTTTATTTGTGTATTTACAGGCAAATGGACACAGTTTTGTACATATGGAACATGAAAAAGCTGTATTACTACTGAAGAGTTTCCAGAACACAGTAGACCTAGTTATTCAACGTGAGCTTACTGTCTAAATATTTTTTATAAATAGTGAAGATACGTCTAGCCAGACCTAATGTTCAAAAATAAATTTATACATAGAAACAAATTTTGCCAATTGCTGGACCAATGGCAAACATTAGTGCCAAATGTATAATACTATATGTTAGCACTGACCATCCTTAAAAATGTTAACTCTATAAATATGATGTTCATGTGGTTATGTATTAGTTTTAATTGTCAGCCTCTGGCTGTGCATTGGTGCAGTTTTGTTTCTGTTTTTGTTTTTGTTTTTAATCAAATAAGTTTCTTCTCAAAGTGGATTTCATATAATTTCGGAGCACGGAAGCACACACAAGCTCTTTATGAATTCTGCTCTCCATCAGAAACACTGCCTCAAAGTTGTATATGCCTTTATATAGAAACTACAAATATAAAGAATTGTAATTCCCATAAAATATTTCTAGCACAAGGTATATGTTGGCATATATACAAAAAGAATATAGAGAAAAACAATATTTTCATAAACTAAACGTCTCGGATAGAGAAAAAATATATCTTAAAATAAGACTTTACTATATTGAATCTTTTTCAATAAAAATTACATGATAATGCCTTATGAAAGTAACTGTACATATGGTATAAAGTGTTTATATTTGGTTCCATATTCATTTGCTAAATTCTCATGACACAGAGTGAAATATTTCATAAATTAGCCATTTATCTCTGGGACCCGAATAAAAATAGGATGAACTAATTTGTTCAATGCCTTTAGCTAATTACAATACATGCAGAGTTTAGAAACAGACTAACGATCATTGTAGTTAAGTCTTTTTCACCACAAATTTAAGCAGTGGATGATGGGTGGCAGGAAAGGTATTGCTTTATTTCTTTCAAGTTCATGTTGATTATAAACTGTAGCCCCTGTGATTTCTTTACTTGTAAATGTGGAATTTATTTGTGTGTTGCTTAATCTAATTTGCTACTTTTTAAATTATTTAAAATGAGTTTTGGAAATTGATAAAATTTATCATTACGAAAGACTGCTGTTAGAAAGTTATGGTGGGTGATTTTAAATCCTTGGTATTTAAATATGAAACTTCAAATATAATTTCTCAGAGCTGTGGTCTACCTGTATCATTAATTTCAATGGCTGATTTTCTAGGCAGAAATAGATAAAATACTTTTTTTTCCAAAAACAGTTTCAAGGTATGTACAATCCTGAATGCTTTCTCACCGGAGAGAAAGACAAGCATGGTTAATGTAGAATTACTTACTTTTCCATTGAAAACATTTTCCTGTATAAATGATCAAAATTTATTTTATAATCCTTCTAAATATTTGTCTTTCATATTAGTCATTAATTTAATTACAATATTAATTTGAAATTCTAGGATAATTTTCCAGAGAGTTGGTTGCATGCATTCTCTTTCATAATTTTACATAGTTCTTTTGTTATATAATGAATTTACATGCTAGTGTTTCAAGTATTGTATGAAGATTTTCACAGTAGTATCACTGATTGATGTCACCAAAGCTCTGAGAATAATATTTGTAAGTTAACTGTTTTATGGGGACATTGAAAATATTGTATTTTTGTAGGGTCTATTAAAATGAGTGTCACTTATTAGAAGTACAGTGGTATTTTTTGGCAATAGAATTTGTCACTTGGAAGCAAATAATACTTCACTTTATAAATGATGCACTAATATTGATGTTTGCTTTATGTCAAGGTGACATTATACCATGATTTTATAGGGTTTGACAATTAGCTAATGATTAAATGATTGGCCTATTTAGTATGTTTCCCAGAAGTAACTTTTAAATGTATTTTAATATATTGAGAGTTTCAGATGAGAAATGTCTTTCAGAGACTAATTTGCTTTGTTGAAAACTCATGTCAAGCCACCATGTCCAGATATTGTAGGATGATCATCATTAATCAAGACAGAGGCCTTTACTGGCATCATAAGATCACTTAAAGAAAAAAAAACTCAAGGCTGTAGTTTGGTGGCAATGAAACATCTGAAATCATCCCATCAGTTTTTCTTAATCTTTTATAAGAGAAGTGGGAGAAGAGCCAGATATAGAACTGCCCCAAGTCTTTTTATTTTATGGTTTCTATATCAAACCCAGGGCTTCAGGAGATCCTTCTGAGACACGCAGCTGAAAGGATCATAATCCTAATAAACACCTCTGCCCCTCCTGATGTGACAACATTGTCCTGAGCCACTGCTTTAGTACTTCCTGTTCTGCAGTTCAGAAATGATGAAAAGAGAAAAGGGATCCTTGACCAAATGGAAAAGTGATCTGATATGCCAAAGCACCTCATTGTCAATAGTACTGCCATGTTGCATACTGAGAACAGGCAGGTAATAATGAAAACAGACGGGCCAGGCATGGTGACTCACACTAGTGATCCCCACACTTTGGGAGGCCAAAGTGGGCGGATCACTTGAGGTCAGCTCAAGACCAGCCTGGCCAACATGGTGAAACACCATCTCTACTAAAAATACAAAAATTAGCTGAGCATGGTGGTGGACACCTATAATCCCAGCTATTTGGGAGACTGAGGCATGAGAATCAATTGCTTGACCCGGGAGGCAGAGGTTGCAATGAGCTGAGATTGTGCCACTGCACTCCGGCCTGGGCGACATACAAAAACTCTGTCTCAAAAAAAATAAATAAATAATATTTTTAAGTAGAAAAGAGGCAATTTTTTTAGGTTGACTGAATAGAATCACTAAACACTTGAGGGGTATAAATCTAACTAATTCTATAGGTGATGAAAACCAATTATACGTTGATTTTTGATTATTGACTTTTTGCAGTAATTGATTTTGCTGCCTGAAATTAGAATCTGGTTATTTTAACAATAAAAAAAGTCAAGGGTGTGCCTTTAAAAAAAAAAAGATAAATCGATAACAACATAAAGGACTGGAATTCATGATGGCTCCAATAGACTCTACCTCTTGGTCTTTAATTTTTATTGGACTCTTTCTGAGGAAGCTGTTTATATTTGATGAGTCAGTAAGATCTAATGGAGGACACTGAGAAACATTAGAGGTAGAAAGAGCAAGTGATGAAAACTACTAGTAAAATTGCAAATTTTGCAAGACAAATAGACATTAGTGGATAATTTTTAAAACTATTTACAAGGCTCATAATATTTTATCATAAAAGCTCTGCTATGATAACTCCAGCCTTCTGACAAAACAATAATGTAAACACACATAATAACTTAAAAGTATAAGTGCACTTTTGACAAGGAATATTCAAAGTCAGTATGAAATACAAATATTTACATTATGCTAATGCATTGCCCATTGAAACCTATAAAAGATATGTATTTCCATTACTTAGAATTGTAATTATTAGGTTGCTGAAAAAGTAATTGCGGTGTTTACCATTAAAAGTAAGGGCACAAACCACAATTACTTTTGTTCCAACCTAATACATAGATGTAAAACAATCTCAATTGTTTCTGGACCTTACCTTAGATCATGACCTTTGAGATGGAAAACAGCTTTAAAGAGAGACTGACAAGCCAATGTTAATTTGCTCTTAATCTTAAAGATGATTGCACACATATCGCTAATGTAATTGTTTATTTAAATATAGGACTGGCATATCTTTCAACTGGTAAGCTAAAGAGAGAAAGATTCAGAGGGGAGAAAACATGGAAGAAATTTTATTTATATATTCAAATATTAAGTGAAAAGTATCTGAATTTGCCAAAATGATTAGATTAAAGAAATCAAAAAAAAACACTTTATTTTTAATCATAAAATCTATTTAATATATATTTAATATCTCTTAATATTTAAGCTTTCCAATGTAAAGCTTTGGAAAATATAGTGTGCTTCCCATCTTGTCTTTCCATTGTCTCTTGACGCTGTCCTTAACTAATTTCTACCCCTTGTTGGCACACCGATCAAATATGTCTGATGAATACATTCTTATCAAGAGGCAAGAATGCAACATAACCAGGTCAAAAGCCATACTGATGTAGGACTGACACTCAAAGTCTTTGATAAATTCGATCAGACAACACATTTGACTAATTCCTGGTATGCCAACCAAACAGCGAGTTTATTGGCACACTGGGTCAGTAAAATGTTACACAAATAATGAAATCCAATAGGTTAAGAAGATGGGTCCTTTATCTAGTATAAAGAAGCAGGGTTGAAGTTCTACTGTAGTTCCTTTCACAGAAATGCTAAATCTTACTGAGCTTAATTAAATGTTCAAACTCTGGGTTGGTAATGTGTCCTCTCTTCACACTTGTAGCTACCTGATTATCTGGGACTTGGGGGGACTCTCCAGATTGGTGATCACTTGCATGAACATTTTTCCTTAGCAGTACAACCACCTTCTGTTAAGAAAAGCATCTTGCCTTGGCTCAGAATATTTCCTATCACCCACCATGACCATATCCAAAGAATACATTATAGCAAGAAAACAGAATGTGGGCTGTGGACAAATCCATGTGCACTATGTATGGAAAGCATGTGGGTCACTATTACACGAGATCCTGAGTGTCAGCTCCATTTTGATCTAAACTATTCAGGAAATGTATTTTCCAAGACGCACCACTTATACAAACTAAGGTAGATGCAATCAAGTTTTCTAGTTATATCCTGAACCTTCTGGGGGCATTTCTGTTTCTAGCGTGTAAAACTGACCTGTCTTCATTGCTGCGGTTGCTACTGTAGATCCATCCCTCCACCTCCCCATGTTTTTCCAAAGGCAGTGGATGTCTGCTTCTATCCTGCTGAAAAAAAGATAAGAGGCCCCTTTAGAGTGATAGCTGTTCGGCGAGCCTTGAGTATCAACAGATGGTTACAGCTCCCAATTTGGGAGGAACTTTCTTGGGTGATCCTGGAACCTGGAGTAGTAGCATTAACCAAGACCCAAAGATGGAGTGCTTATAATGTTACTGACAACAACAAACAAAGCTTGTGTGCAATGGTGGGGGTGGCAATGCCTTTATAAAACTGTTTCTACTTCTGTTTTTAAAATGCTGGATTGAGGGACTTTCTCTAAGCTTCTCAGCTTCTTTTTACTGGGACAGGTTCCAATCTTCCTTACTGTCAACACTGCCGGCAAGAGAATGGTTTGGAAACACTCCCTGGTAAGGATATGAATTGCACAGCTTCTACTTTGGAGAATTCAGTGATTTTTGAAAAACTGAGGGGGAAAGTCTACTCTAAGTTTTTATTTAGAAAACATACAGTTAAAGTATAGGAATATTAAATCCCTTGGGATTTTAGCCATGTGGTTATGTCAACCTTCCCTAAGAACAGTTCTATGGGAAGTAAGGAGAAAAGACCTGAGAGAGGAGAAAATTTTCTGGTTAACTTCAGAGGCATTTCTTCAGCTGGTAGAGTCTTCCCAGTTGGGTTCTGAGCTCATGCTCTTTGTAACAACACACTGAGCACTAAGCAATGTAAGAAATGGGCCTGGATTAAGGCATGCAGAAATGAGAAGGATACCTCTGCAGCTCTGCCAATACTTCCACAAATTGTCTGCAAAACACTCCTTTTGTGCCTAACTTTGTTATGGCAGCACCTCAAAAAGTGGAAGGTTGTGAAATTCAGGCAGCGTTTATATAAAAATTCCATGACTCTTGTTAGTCTACAGTTGGAATCATTATATAGTCCTACCGAAAGACAAGATCTGGGTCAAATTTCCACAGGTGAGATTTTCAAACCTAGCATAATTTTCTCTTCTCCTTTTTTTTAAAAAAAAAAAAAAAAAAAAAAAAAAGATTTTTAGGGGGCTTTTTTTTTTTTTTTTTTTTTTTTTTTTGATACAGAATCTTGCTCTGTCACCCAGGCTGGAGTGTCGTGGTGCTATCTTGGCTCACTGTAACCTCCACCTCCCGAGTTCAGGCAATTCTCATGCCTCAGCCTCCTGAGTAGCTGGGATTACAAGTGCGAGCCACCACACTGGGCTAATTTTTGTATTTTCAGTAGAGATGGGGTTTCACCATGTTGGCCAGGCTGGTCTCGAACACCTGGCCTCAAATGATCCACCTGCCTCGACCTCCCGAAGTGCTGGGATTACAGGCATGAGCCACTGTGCCCAGCATTTTTTTCATTCTTTAAGCTAGCATAAATTTCACTGGGTGTAGAAATTGGTGTCAAAAGAAAGTTAAATGAATCACCCAATCTTTCTCTAGTTTTGAAAGTGTATTTTTTTATATCACTGTTGCACAAGTGTATTGTTTGTGCTTATTTTTTTCTTCTTTAAAATAATAGGTTAAATAAGCAGCCTAACAAATAGCCAAGTATCTTTACATCCAGAGTGAAATATCTTAGTACAGGGACTTTTATTATCATAGCAAACTCTTGTATTTCCTCCACAGGAAAACATTTACTGTAGCTGAATCTTTGAGGCCTAAAGTATATTATTCATAAACTCAAAACATTTGGAGACATTTCATTGAAGAATATAACAAAAACATTAAATATTATGATTATAAATATTAAAATAAATGTGTGTTGGGTGTCAACTATATATCAGGTACTACAAGGGATATAATGTGGTCCCCTCAGGACAGAATCTCACAGTCAAGAGGAAAGATGAGAGATGTTCCAGATCAAAGACAGTACAAGGCAATGTGGTGAGTCCTTTTATTCCTGCCCTCAACCATCCTATTGCAAAAGGAAATAGAGTCTTTATCTAGTCAAATCTGTTTCAGTCTGAGCATGGTTTGTTCCATTTGGAGCTACAGATAGGTCTTCTGCTGGTTCCTGTGACCTTCATACAGCTAACATAAAGAGTGTCACGAGGCCGGGTCCGGTGACTTATGCCTGTAATCCCAGCACTTAGGGAGGCCGAGGCAGGTGGATCACTTGAGGTCAGGAATTGGAGACCAGCCTGACCAACATGGTGAAACCCCATCTCTACTAAAAATATAAAAAATTAGCCGGGCATGGTGGTGCGCACCTGTAATTCTAGTTACTGAGGAGGTTGAGGCAGGAGAATTGCTTGAACCCAGGAGGCGGAGGTTGCAGTGAACTGAGATCGCGTCATAGCTCTCCAACCTGGGTGACAGAGTGAGACTCCATCTCAAAAAAAAAAAAAAAAGGTGTCACGAAAAGTGTGAGCTGGATGAGTATTTGCCAGGATTTAGGGCAACATTTGATAGTCTAAACGTGGCAAGTGTGAATGCCTTACTAGACAAGATAAATAGCAACCAAAATCTCTTGAATCTCGGAGAGGAGTGAGATTTTTGCCAATTTGTTTGTTCTAAAGAGGAAAGGAAATGAAGAATGGTGTCCCTCAACTTGGTCCAGCACCGCATCTGTATGCCCCTGACATTATAGGAGAAGGAGATGGAATTCGACACTTTAAAAAGCATGGGGGGTTTGCTTGAAAAGTCTTCTAGATTCTGTGGCCCCAAAAAGTCCCTCCTATGACCACTATCAGGGAGCGTGGGAGTCCTTGCTGTCCAATATTAGAGTGACCCACTCAGAAATGCAAGGAGTTGAACAATCAGCTGGCTGCATTTCATGTTTATTTACTCCACTTTTTGGGTGGAGAACATTTTCACTGCACACTGCTCAAGTGAACCCCTGAAAATGCTGTTTGCATGAGACTGGATCACACATATCCATATAGGATCAACATCTGCTCTTCTAAGGAATTCTGATCCTCTGAATCTGGAAATTGTTTTCTTTTCTTCACCCTATGCATGCTCAGTGTTTTAGACACATACAAATCCTTACTTTTCTGTGTATTCACTGTGTTTTGTATTTCAGCTCTTGCGCACACTATCCCACTACTGGAATGCCTTCCTCTCCCTATTCCCTTTCTAAATTATTAAAATCATATGCAGCCTTCAGAGCCCGGCTCAAACAGCACTAGAACCATGAAACCCTCCCTAATCTTCATGGAAAAAACTTTCTGTACTGAGCACTGCCATATTAATTTTTTCTTATATTTTTTAGTATCTTTCCCATTCTGCCTGAGATCATAGCTATTTGGGGTTTGTTTTTCCTATGAACTTTAAGCTTTTTGAGAGAGAGGATCAGACAATACTTAACAAAGGCCTTCTAGACAGAACAGCCTCAGGAGAGGTAAAATGACCAGATGTTTTGTTTACCATATATCCTTAATGCCTGTCATAGTATCATAAGCACAGTATAGGTTCTCAATAAATATTTGTGTAATTATAAAGTGGATGACAGGCCTGGCGCATAGAGCACTTTATAAATATTGAACTAAACAGCAAGTTGATGTTCAATTTGTGTAACCTTAAACTACCAACCTTTCATCTTCTCAGTTGACTCACAATTCCCAGTTAAAAAAATTTTTTCCTTTTTAAATCAGTTTTCCTCTTCAGCATTTTTCTAAGACATTTTTGGTCTTTTCTGCAGTGTTTCAGCGGTTACATTTAATTTTCCTTTTATGTGTTCTAAGGACCTTAACACTACCCAAAAAGTAACACCATTCAAAAAGTTTAAGAAGTGGCATTTATTTAATTAGAGCACATTATATCTATCCTGTTGATTTGCTTGGGATTTATTTCTCTTTGAGAAGAAGTCAAGCACATTGTGACTTGGTAGATTATGTTACCTAAGCAATTTTTACAATTTGGAGGTGGAAGGAAGAATAAAAGATGTCATGAGAGAGACGGGGCTATGGAAGTGTAGTTGGGAGAAAGGGGTTTCCACCCCCCAAATTTTAATTAAACTGCTGCCAAATGCTGCCCGTCCTATAAGTAGATAATCTGAATCATCTGTCCACAGGCCTTTGGCCACAGTTGAGCATGACAATGTTTACACACTGCATTTTGGCATCATTTCATGAATAGATCCTACCCCCTATAGCCCTAAAGTGAAGATGTCATATAGTTCAGCCACAATTCTCAAGCCACTGTCAAAGCTATGTAACTGATATGATTAACTATTAAGATAGAGCACAGAAAAGAATCAGGGTTACCTTGACAAAACCATATTCCCCCTCCCAAACTTTTGTAGAGATGGAATCTGGCCTGTTGATCTCAAAGTAGAAAGAGAGCATGCTATTTATACTGCCATGAGCATTGGCTTCATTAGATCCTTCCCTTGAAGGGACAAAAAATGGAATCCAGCCCCTGGAAAGAAAAATGGTATCTAAGTGGGAATCCAATGATATCTAAGAGCCCCAGGTTGGTAAGCTTCTAACCACAATCCCTTTATTACCTCATGGGACCTTCATTTCCTTTCAAGTAAAACATTTCTGTCCTAGCTTTCTCACAAAAATATTTCCCATGTCTTTCCATTTGGGTTTCGCAGCAAAGTGACTCCAGAATTGAGTGAAATATTCCCAAACATCAAATGTTTTGTCATTGACTATTTTACTTATACTATTAATATAAATTACCCCTATTCTACCTCTGCTTTTTAATTTCTTTGTATAAAGAGAACTTGATAACTATCAAGTTAATTATGTCTTTTTTTTCATAAAATTTTTGATTTAGAAAGATTTAGATAAAGACATGAGTATGCCTTGAAGGCAACAGCCACCACTGCTGTCTTTGATAGCATGCTGCCCCAAACTCTCCAGGGGGCTACTCTTTGGTATCTTATAGCCCAGTGTCTATACATTTACATGGGTAAAAAATGCCAATGTCTCTTTGAACAAAAATCAATGAGAAATGAACTGGAAAAGTGAAATATTAATTGAGATAGTGACATTATCTTAGGATAGTAAGAATATTTTAGAATAGTAAGAGCACTTTAATGAAATATTTTTAAGAGCATTTTGGAATAATGAGTGAGTAGGAACAAGAACAGACTAGGGCTAGGAAAGAGGGAAATTAATAAGTTATTAAGGAAGAAAGAATGAAAAAGATAAAAGAAGGGTGATAGAGGACTGATACAGAGAATGAGAGAGGAACTGGATAAAAGAAATCAGATTCAGGCAGATCGTCCGGTCTCTTGGTGCTGGTGACCATGCCAGCCCCGAATTCCCCTCCTCTCTCTGCTGTCTTGGCCAGAAGGGTAATCGTTCCGCCCTTCTTGGTTTCTAACTTCCCTCCTGCTCTTCCAGGTGTCAAAAGAAAAATTTACAATAAAATAAGGTGCATATTAGAAATATATTTAGTTTAATTGCTATTCATTTCTAGAAACTATTTTTTCTAATGTCATAGGTAATGCTTTAGTCATACAACTTCTCAGAACAAGGAAAAAAAGTTATTTTAAAAAATTACCAGAGTACTTAAATAAAGGCTAATGTCAGACAGTGTGGCTGTAGGTAAAAGCTCTGTGGAGAAAGGAGCAAAGGTAGTGTCCTATCAAGACAGAAAGGGACCTTGAGAGGATCTGGTTCATCTGTCTATCTTCAGGGAAGGATTCATGCTATTCTTAAATTCCTCCAGAGAAGGGGTGAACACTTCCCTTTGTAACCTACCCTTATAAAGCAACAAATTGTGTTTCATCTCAATAAAATCCTGCAGTTTAAATTACTGCGTTCAAGTCTGACAAACACTGTCCTCATATTTAGTTGTACACATCCACATACTTTATTTTAAAGAAACATGTGTCTGCAGTTCAGAAGAGCCACCACTAGATGGAGACCACATATCTACATTTTAAATCGCAGCCTTGGCAATGCTCTAGCTTGGGTGAGCACAGGCGGACACAGTCCGATATTTGTTGTTGTCGTGGGCGTTTTTTGTTCGTTTGTATTCAGACAGTGTCTCTCTGTCGCCCAGGCTGGAGCGCAGTGGCGCGATCTCGGCTTACTGCAACCTCCACCTCCTGGGTTCAAACGATTCTTCTGCCTCAGCCTCCCGAGTAGCTGGCACTACAGGCGTGCACCACCATGCCCGGTAATTTTTGTATTTTTAGTAAAAACAGGTTTTCTCCATGTTGCCTAGGCTGGTCTTGAACTCCTGGGCTCTATCGATGCGACGCCTCGGCCCCTCAAAGTGGTGGGATGGCCTTACACAATCCGTTTTTATGCCCCTTGTGCTGATACAAGTGCTAACAACACCACTTCCCTTTCTCTTCTGAGAAAATTTGAAACAGTGCTCTAAATTTACACATTTTAAGGGAAAAAAAAAAGAGCTTTGAGCTTATTTTAAGCAGTTTATGTGTTTTTTAACTAAACCTCTTAGGTTGTATCAATCACCCAAAACCTAATGAGACGGAAACCACTCTCATCATTAAGTCTTGAGTGTTTAAAGTTTTGATGTTCTTTAATTGTTCAGTTTAATTATTATGCCCACCAGTTTGATAGTTCTTCTCTAACTTGTGTTTTTCCAAATATTTTGCTCCCATCTCCCATTACTTTAGCCACACTTCCTTCAGGTATGCCCATCGCAAGTATGTGGGTTTAGATTTGCCTCGAGTTATCAAAATTTATTTTTAAAGTTGACTTTCCAAAACTTAAACATCAAGAACTGCGGTTAATTTTCCTAGCCTTCTTTATGTAATTCTAAAACTAGTCCAATCTGAATATGTGTGTATCTGGGTATAGGCTTTATTTCCATCTGGCAATAACTAGGCATCTAGAATAAACTTCTGATTTTTCATTTTATTTGTGTGTATGAGTAATCAGCATAATATGACAGATTTTATTTTATTATGAAGTGAATAAGAAATGTATTTCAAAATGTCTCTAACAAAGTGATCATCGGATTCCCAAGGTAGTTTGCAATCTCCCCAGCCTCTCTCCTTTCAGTGGGAATATCTAGGTGTTGAAAGCAGAGAACCCTGGCAGCCTTGGTGACATGTGTCTTCAAACTATTTTGGTTCTTCTTAGTCATTTGAAATTCCAGGGCCCCTGATGGCTGGACCATTGCTAAAAAGGCCCAATGTTTTTGTTCACTTCCTCTAAGCTAATTATATCCTCATCCTCACAACTTAGCCAGCCTCCTGGTCTGGGCTTCTCCTTTGCTAATTCCATCGAAGCCCTACTTATTTATGGGTTTCAGGTGCTCCCCTGCTGAGCGTTTAATCTTTTTTCTTCCAACCCCGGAGCAAAGGTAGACGGAAGACAAGGTGTTCTTTCCCAAAGTTGATGTGAAGCCATTTATATCCTCTGGTGTTTTCCTCCAAAAAAACAATTTCCTTCTAGCCACATGATCACCAGATACTAGTACAGAGTACTCTTTCTTAGCAAATTCCATTTAACCTTCTTTGGGGGTTCATATTTTGTAAGTTCTTTCTGACCTCAAGCCTGCCAATTTTAATGCACCATTTCAGGTTTGTTTACCAAGTGTTCTTCCTCTCTTTTCAGAGAAGTTAAATATCTCCTTAACAAATTTAAATTGTACACAACAGTGTCACCCATTTTAAAGCAAATCTCAGCAGGTGTCCACCATTGTTTTGGATACAGTTTTTGAGTTTTTGATTTGCCTGATTTTCTATTTCATCTTTTTTATTCCTTCTATTTTCCATAACCTTTTAATGATAGGTTTAGTTGTAAAATCCAGAACTATTTAAATACTAGAATAAAAATTAGACAGAATGTTACTGAAGAGTATAAGAGAAAATGTCTTGAAAGTTTCTATGTATTCCAACTGTGCTTTTTCTTTTTTCCTTTCTTTTGCACTATCTCAGATTTTTGATATCAACTATTATCAAAGTACTTTTTTCTTTGTCTTATACAGATAATCTTACTTTTTTATTCCTAGGAGCAACCTCTTGCTCAGTGCTTGCTATCCAGCCACTAGCATAGTTCCCCAGGAGCAGGCTATGGTTATCTCCTCAAAGCACAGGGGCTTGTGGCTTCTTCTTTTCACTTTTTTACTCATCCCCGTGCCATACTGTAGAACAAACATCATTTTTTAGTTCTGTCACGATGTAAAGAGGTTGAGAAGCTCTGCTTTTAGGTACAACAAATGGAAATATCATCTAGGCTGGGTTGGGGTGCAGGACCCCCAGCAGCTGCGTGAAGAGAAGAAAGCAGGAGAAGCTGTCACTTAAAATGCACTGAGATCCTTTTGAAATATTTCATGCACACCTCCCCTCCCCCAACCCAAGGGTGCTGGTTGTCCAATTCTGTCACCACCCTGACAAATAAGTGAATAACTGTCATATTCAAGGCTCCGCTTTTATTGATGATCATTAAGCTAGAATCTGTAAAAGAGAAAAAGAGAAAGTTGTTAGAAATCTGTAAAAGAGAAAGTTGTTAGATTATTAAAACAATCAAGACAGTATAGACAAATATTACAAGGCAAGAACAGTTTGGATGATGATATCCTGGAGAAAAAAATCACTTTTAGGGAATGGGACTTGTTCACTGTCTGTCTTGATTGTTTTAAACCAGCCATCTTTGATAGCC
Source organism: Mandrillus leucophaeus (assembly GCF_000951045.1). NCBI lineage: Eukaryota > Metazoa > Chordata > Mammalia > Primates > Cercopithecidae > Mandrillus > Mandrillus leucophaeus. The sequence continues at coordinate 170,252 of NW_012100410.1, forward strand.
AGTTTGGGGACATAAATCTTCAGCCATACTTGTAGAATCATTCAACTAAGCAACAGGTGTCTTGCACTTGATAGGCTCTCACAGTCTCATTATGATCAAGACAGATATTCCAGCAGAACATCACTGCTCTATTCTTTATAAAACGATGAATGTTGCTAGCAAACAGTTCAGGCATTTGTGGCTGTTTCCCAGAGAAATTCAAACTTGGGAATTAATATCTCTGTGTGTGTGTGTGTGTGTGTGTGTGTGTGTGTGTGTGTGTCTATGTATCTCATCAGGCACTTTTTTTTTTTTGCATTTCCACATAATTCCCAAAAAATGATAGTTACTATCCCTGTCACCTAGGGCCCTAGGTCATCATAAACTACTCAAAGTGAAGGGACTATATTTTCTTCTTTTGCTTGGTCTTGCCATAAATATGCCCAGCAGGTTCACTCATACCCCAAAATATATACTCATATTTCGAATATTCATCCAGACCTGTAGGTTTGAATACAGGGATGTTTAAGTAATTCTCTTGTAAGTCTGCCTCTGGACCATTCTAAGGTTTGTCCTCTAGCCAATCTATATGTTTATCCTTTTTTAAAAGAATTATTAAACTGTTAAAACAATTTGTCTTTTTCTCACTGTGCATTCAATTAATCAACAAATGTTAATGAACAAAAGGTTATATTCAAAATTCTATTATAAGAACAATGGAAGATACAGATATAAATAAGCCATGTTTCTGCCCCTCAAGAAACAGTCTAGCGGGGAGACACACACAAAGTCTAATAAGTGCTATCCTGTAGGTACAAAATATGGGGAGAGAACACTGTATTCTCGCTTTCTCTTACAGTTTAGTAAAATGGTAAATGCTTCCTTTCTGCTTTATTGCTTTTTAATGCCTTTTTTTTTTTTTTTTTTTCTGAGACAAGGTCTTGCTCTGTCACCCAGGTTGGAGTGCAGTGGCATGATCATGGCCCACTGCAGCATTGACCACCTGGGCTCAAGTGACCCTCCAGCCTCAGCCTCCTGAGTAGCTGGGACTACAGGCATGCACCACCACTCCTGGCTAGTTTTTTATTTTTTGCAGAGACAGAGTCTTGCTATGTTGCCCAGGCTGGTCTCGGACTCCTGAGCTCAAGTGGTCTCGGACTCCTGAGCTCAAGTGATCCTCCCACCTCAGCCTCCCAAAGTGCTGGGATGATAGGCATGAGCCACCATCCATGGCTCTATTGCTTTTATAATATGACCTAAGGAACGTTTTTCTGTTATCTCAGGAAGGAAAGTTCTTGTCCCTTGTGTGTGTGTGTGTGTGTGTGTGTGTGTGTGTGTGTGTGTGTGTATATATATATCTCGTCAAAAAGGACAAGGCTCAGGTGACAGTGGGGACATAAGTAACTGCAATAACATCCTGAATAAATCATATCATGGAGAGATAGTAACAGACTAGCTAAGCTCGAGCTTTCCACTTTCCTTGACTCTGTCATTCCGAGGAGTAGCCTTTTTGGGTCAAAGTCAGAGGGGGCTTGCAGGAATCAAGGGCACCTCCTCCTTTCTGGAGGAAGGAACTTCATCTTAAGACTTGATAACAAAGGCTTACTGTTCCACCTAAAGTGATCAATCTGAGGAAAGAAGAGAAGTTAACCATTAGTGTCCCTTGAAAGCTTTAAAATAATGCGTTTGTGTTTTAAACACCTAAGAAAAATGTCATACATCTAGTGGACTTGCATATCTTTAACACTTACCACTTACACACGAGGAAAACATTACACTCTACTGTTAGCGAACACTCCACTACTGGGGGTTGCTTTGTGTTTAAGTACCTGATAGGACCCACTAGAGTTCAGTAGGAAATGCAACTGGAACAACCCATAAGATAAAGTTTTCTAGAAGTAAAAAAACTAAAGAAGGCCTGGAATTATGCAGACACAGATCAAGTCTCATGCATGTCATTTAGACAGGCAGCCGAAATGCTGACATGGCCTATGCAGCCAGAGCCTTCGCTTAAGAGTTCTCTAATGTTGACAATTACAGCTGCCCTAGCAGTCTCTCTAAGCACTAAGTAGTGTAGCCTCTAAATCCTTACAACTTATTCTAAGGGAAGAATCTCTTTAGAGATTACATTACACCAGCAAGAGAATATTAATAGCCCATATGGCTTTATTTCCAACAAAATCGCAGAGTTTTTGCTTGCTCTTAGAGGTTAAAATCAAAGATTTTTCACTCAGGATTAGCCTAGATGTAGAACTGCGACTGTATAATAAAGTTGAGTTCAAAAAGTGTATGAGTTCAGTTATGGTCTGGAAAATTAGCTGCCATTTTGTGATGAAGTGTTTGGTTTTCCCTTGTAGAAACTTAGTGTCATGGCGCATCAACTTAGAAAATGTGAATTTATTAAAAATATGTGATGGATTGTGCAGCATGCTTACATTTGAAAACGGAGATTGTGCCTTTAAATACTTAATCAAAGGACTCCTGACCTTCAAGTACCAGTTTGGGCATATTACTGGAGATCCAGGTTGAAAGGTATTGAAAAAAAAGCTCTGTATCTTTGTATATTCAGTTGTCAACATGGAGAAGCCACCTTTTAAAAAATATCAGTTCTGTAAAGCACAACGCCTACTACACAGACATCATTATTCTACTTAAAAGTCTTTTTTTTAAATTCCAAATACTTGTGGTAATAGAAAGCAATAAATATTCTAAAATGAGGGATATTGGTCCTTTTGTGACTGAGTTATATGATAAACTAAGGGAAACTACGTAAGCTATGTCTATAACTCTTTAAGGTACATGATATAGCAAATAATCACTTACACAACCTCATAGAAAGTTGAGAGGATTAATCAAATTGTTTAAAAATTTTCAAGGAGCCAAATTTAAATTCTCAATACCCTATGAGATTTTTTGTAACTATTTTAGATTTTTATCTGAAGAATGCATAGATGTAGTAAAACCATTAAATACAGTAGTAGCTGGTGGCCTTTCTGTGTGGAGGAGCTCGTTTGTCCAAGGTATGATCTACCAGTGAGAGGATCAGTGCCAAGGCACAACAAAAGCTAATCATTCTTAGTTTAATCCTGACCACCTAGTCTTCCTCCAGACATCAGCTACCTGATTTTAAAGAGATCATGTTAGAAATGAAAAGCAGCAGTCTCTATCATGTTAAATTCAAAGGCCTAGCTGCTTGTGAAGACCCTATTATGCTTTATTTGCCTATCTAAGAAAGAGATCTACCTACCTGTCTTTAGGAAAAAGCAATGCTTTATGTAGCTTCAATTAGTCCTACATCAGGTTATTCTAATGGTTCCTGCTGCAAAAACCAAGCACGTAAGTCTCCAATCCTGAAAGTCACTAGAATATCGATATAAGGAATTCTGCGTCAGCAATATCACAGTATTCAAACCTCTGTTTAGGGTCCTGCATGTATTATCAAATTGGCCTCCAAACAGCAAGTGATAGAAAATTCAGGTGTTTTATTGGATTTCAGAATTCAAATTCAGAATTAAGTACTCTTGGGATAAAGGAAATTAATGAGCTTTTGACATTTCAATAACCCCTTGAGATTGTCAAAGGCTTCAATAAGGAACTCTGACAAATAGGTCAGAAAGTCCTAAGTGAGAAAGAAAACAAGCATGTCTAGTGAAATCCGTCCAGTGTACATAACACTGCACACAAAGCATATTTTATTCAGACCATTTGCATTCAGATGTACCCCAAAGACTACTATGCTATAATGGCTTGTCTCCTACTTCCTGGCCTCTAGCCCTCCCCATTGCCTAGGTGGACGTTATGTTTTTAGTTTTTCCTTTGTGGGAGAGGGAAGAAGAGGACATCAGGTGAAGTGCGCCATTACTATTTGAAAACTAGCTCTGCAGGAAGGGTTAAATCAAATCCTTTACAGGGTGACCTTCCTATATCTCCTTAGAGCAACTGCATTTCAAAATAGGCCAAAGCTCAAGTCATAGAATGAGACATTAATTGTAGGTTTTCAGGAAAGCTTCGGGGACACAGCAGGTACATTCTCCTAGAGCCTTTGAAAATACAACATGTAAGTCCTTCTCAGATTAGGCTGAAACTCCAAATCCTTGTTAAAGGTTTTCCTGGAATCCTACCAGATCAGTTTATTATTAAGTACTGACTGAATGACAAAAAAAGGTACACAAGGAGGACTTGTATCACGTGAAGTAAAATCATTATTTCCTTAATGAGAAACTTAATTCTAGGTTACTTACAATAGCTGCCTTATTGGGGGAAGGGAGGCATAGATTTGCAAATGGTGGGTTTTTTTGTTTTTGAGTATTTGAAAAGATGCATCAAGCAATAATAAACTAGATATGCAATAATCTTGTCGAGTAGTATGTGCTGGTTTTGGAAAGGTGAAAAGAGAATTGTTACATCAGGCCGCTTTTATCAAGCTAAATATGGGCATGCCTTTCCAAAGGGTATATTTGATCCTACGGTTAATTTTAACATTTGGACTGGAAGCTTAACCTCATCAGGAGTGGAGTTAGATTTTACAGAGTTCCCCTTATCCAAACTACAGCATGCTTACTACTTTCTCCCTGCATTTTTCACACCTCAGCCTTCTAGGGCCAGCTACTGGCAAGTCATTTTGTCCATTTTCATTGATCTGGCCACATAAGGAATATCCTGTTTCTTTAAATCTTCAATGCTTAAATTGCTATGTAGAAATCAACTCCCTATCAATTTTCTACATTTAATCCTTGGCTTCTTGTCACATTTTCATTTTTCTGCACTGGTTCCCATGGCAACAAGTCTGTTGGCAGAGAAAGTATGACTCTGCTTTTAGTCTTCTGCACAGGACAAAATCCTTCTGGTGATCCTCAGGCAAGTATCATATAAAAAGTCAGGAATTGACTACAGTTCCCTTGGCTAATGCCTCTAATCCTTTACTCTCTCGCATGCATTTTCCACCTTATTCCCAAACTAGGCTTGAGAAAAAAAGCATTCAAGGGCCCTGCCCAGTATCTCTTTAACTACTGATCCAAGTATTCAAAGGCCCTCCTGTCCAATCACAGCTGCAAAGACTGAATATTTTGGTTCAGACGGCTTTCCCTTCTCCCTAAGTATCAGCAACTTAACTGACATAAATGCATAATTAATGACCTGGACCACTGGGAGCAGCATCGAGAAGCAACTTTCAGTCATTTTTCTATAAACTTTCCTCAGTTAGCATCTAAGGTGTAGCCCAGGGAATAAGTATGTCCTGAATTGAGCCTTAAATCAGTGTCTAATAAGGCAATGGAACATTCAAGCAGATTTTCCCCTAATGAGTAGTTAAGTGGCAGAGGAGGAGAGGCCAAGGAGTCATCCCAGAGTTCTAAGCTCATAAAGAGGAAGAGATAACAAAGATGTAGGTAAGAAAAGAGGACATTGTAACTGGTAGCTGCATATGAGCAAGGGAGCTTCGTTCAGTTGGGACCATTCAGGGTTCAAGTATGAAAAAGGTATGAAGGCTACCGAAAAATAAAGAAATGGAGCATGGAGAAAGAAAGGGTTAAGAGTTAACAGTCAGTAGAAAGGGAGCCTGCAAATGAGAGAATAGCTTCATGCAGACTTTGGCCCAACTCTGTCTACAAATATTTTTGCAAATAATGTTTCTCTTAATAAAATGACATATTTTGTTTTGAACTTTGGAATTCCATTGCGACTTGGCAGTAAATTATAGGCCTAGCAATCCTAAATCTCCTATGTCCTCAATATCTAGAAACAAGCAGGAACTGTTTGTCAGAAATTAAACAGGACTTGTGTGAATGTGCTTTAAAAAAAAAAAATCAATGAATTCAGGGGAATGAAAATACATGTTAGAAATAAAAATGTGGTTATCTCAGCTATACTTAAGAAAATTATCAAATGTAAGTGATCCTTTTTTGCTAGATCTTATAAAATATGTGATACTTAAGTACATGGAAGTTTTAAAGTTAGCTGCTTATATTATACAAAGATATTTTTGGCTCTTTAAAGGTTATTTTCCTATATTAAGAAAAGCTTTCTTATATTAAAAACTTTTATTGTGACTCAGGTTTTGTGTCTATGTACAGGCACACATACATAGGAGGTGTTTTTCTTTGCACATTTGTTTTGCACAGCTAAAATAATGAGGTTAAATAATGCCCAGGTATGCAGGTCAATTGACCTTTTTAATAGCTTAAGGAAAGCATTTGACAAATGGACAAAAGAAATCACATTGTATTTCTTTATATCTCTCCATTCCTCTTACCCTTCCCCAACCCTCTACTAAAGAATGTGTCTTATTTAGTCAGGAAATCTTATGTAATTTTTTTGGAAAGTCCATAGGAAAAGCAAGATGAAACTCTCAGGCAGACAACATAAAGCAGCTCCCATATCTGCTAGAAAGGTCACTGATTTTCAGAATATATTGTTGAAATAATTTTTATTTTCAATACTTACAGTCTTACCACTCAGAGGACTCTATTTGTCTTGAATGTGGAAAAGGCATCTGGTTCAGGTCAGTAAGGACTGTTGTATGTTAAGTTTTACTCTAGAAAATTTGGTTTTAGCTTTGATGACACCTAGCGTCAGTGGAATGCAATGAATGCTTAACACTTCGGCTTTATAATGTTTGGGCATTTCTCTTGAACATCTTCAAGTACACTTTCATCCTTGAAAATGCAAGCCTATTTTCTGTTTGAAATGAAGAGAAAGGTAATTGATAGTCAGATAAACCAGGCAGTTTTTGTCTGAAGGGCCAATCAAGTTTCTCTTTGTACTCAGTAGGGACTAAAGGAAGCTTAAAGATAATGACATTGTCTTCATATGAAGAAGAAATTTTTTACTAGTGGAAAATTAGAAGTAAATCTACCAAATTCTGTTTGTAAATTTTAAAGACCACCACAAAAGACCTTGAAAAAAGTGAGATGACTGCAAGATTACTGTCGGTTATTGAAAGTACTACAGTTTTATTTTTTCCACTTTGTAACTGCCCAAGGGCTTCCCCAACCAGGTATATATAAGAAAACCATAACATGAACTAGGCTCTTTCTATTCACAAAATAAATATTAAACTAACATAAGCAATTCTGAAGGAAGACAGTGGTAGGTTTTCAGATGGTTTCTTAAAAATTATATGTAAAAGGATACTAGATATTATGTTTTGGATGTTTTTTAAGTATCTATGAAAATTATTTTTTCCTAAACTATTTGATAATTGATTACTTTTGACCTCAGTTATTTTGGGGCATAATCCTTTTACTGCTCTATAAAGAAGTTCTAATTCTACCTATATGAATTGGTATTTTCCCATATGCCAAACACACACACACAAATTTTCCTTTTCTCATTTCAGGTCATATAATTCAGTTAGTGAAATATTTCACTCTTCTGTAAGTTTAAGAAAAATTCCTAAGCAGTGATCCAACTTTGGGTCACTATTTTAGTAAAATGAAGATAGTCTCTAGACTTTTTTTTTTTTTTAATGATACCTGACTTCACTACCATATGTGCAGCACAACAGTGACATCTTAAGGCCAAGTAACCAGAGCTCCTTTACCCAGAGAAAGAACTTGAATTGGGATCTGATTTCAAAGAAATCCCATTATATTATCAAGTCGTTTTCAAATTTACAATATTCGACTGGTAGAGAAAGTGCTTCTTTATGACTTCTTTTGCAGTCTTTGTGAATCTTTTATGTGCAATAGTAAACATTGACATTTTACATAGACATATTGTATATTAATGCATGCATTTCACTGCATAGTTTATTGACACTCCCCTTGTAAAGCTTTTATGGAAGAACCAACAAGCCACAGCAGTATAGCAAAAGAGGCTTAATCTTTATAAATTGGGGCCTTTTCTGTCTCTTTGCTAGCCTAGGTGGCTGTATACAAATTCGGGTGGGAGGGGGCAGGAAACACCTCTTAACATTTAAGGTTTTCTACTTGGGTGTACTCTAGCCAATTCAAAACAAATTGCTTACTTTAATAATACAATTTTACCATTTTATAAAAAAAATTAAATCACAACATGTTTAACTGAAATGGCTGTATTGTAATTAATATTTTGAGATAATTGTGATTTTGAGCTTAAATTATATATAAAAAATTGTCATTTTTGTATGTGTTAAAAAGACTACTATATCACAATTAAAAGTACTTTTTAGTTGAACTACATATTGATGTAAATAAAACTGAATGAAGACATATTTACTACTTTATTAACATAGATCGTGAATGTACTTACTGGTTTTTTTGCAGTATGAGACCATAACAACCTTGAAAGCTGCTTCATTTTATGTGCAAAGAAGTCCTATGAAACTATATTTTAAATTTACTGAACCAGTGAAATTAATTACTTTGTCAGTTAATTTGCAAATGCAAGCTGTATTCTCAAGTTTTATTTTATGTATTGACACTAATTGGTAAAGGTGTACAATGTGATTAGAATGCATTTTGAAGATGCTTTCTGTACAGATACAAAATACAGGGACTAAAATAATGCTGTGCAGTGTATAGCAGAGCCATTTTTCGGCTTTGGTGTACTCAACTTTTTCAGTATTTAAAAAAGTGTTTTGAATAACATAAAAGTCTCCTTATTGTATAAATAATAAAATGTCACCTTATTGTAAAGTGTCTTTTGTTTACTATCAAAGCAGACCTCATAGTCAGCAACAGAGTTGTAATAAGAAAAATATATGTTTTTGTTTTTATATTTTTTTGAGATGGAGTTTCACTGTCACCCAAGGCTGGAGTACACTGGCGCGATCTCGGCACTCTGTCACCCTCCACCTCCTGGGTTCAAGTGATTCTCCTGCCTCAGCCTCCCAAGATGATGGGATTACAGGCACACGCACCATGCCCGGGTAGTTTTGTTCTGTTTTGTTTTGTTTTTTGTATTTTTAGTAGAGATGGGGTTTCACTATGTTAGCCAGGCTGGTCTTGAACTCCTGACCTCAAGTGATCTGTCCACCTCAGCCTCCCGAAGTGTTGGGATTACAGGCGTGAGCCACCAAGGCCAGCTGAAAAGGCATGTTTTTTAAAACAAAAACATAAACATTGTAATCAATATTTGAAAAATGTAACTTTTATTCTGAACATGTAGTATTTATCTTTATTGGCAATTTTTTTCATAATATAAGCATGCCTCAATCATCCAAAAGCTATCTATCTATCTATATAAATTGATATACATGCTACTGAATTGACTTCTTAATAGAATCATATGGTGTTATAATGACTAATCAACCTATTTCTGATAATTTTGGTGTAAACAAAAATGATATTTAATTTTTATTAAATCAAGTTTATCTATATCAAATTCCCTTTTAGAAAAATAGTGCAAGTTTAGTCTTACCAAGATTGCAAGTACATTTTAAAATTACGGTGCTGTAAATAAAAAGGTTTTAAGTTGAAATGTGTACTGAGATTAGTCACATCACAAAAGTCCTATCATGGGTAATGAAAAGTCTTACTTTTAATATATTTTTGTTTCCTTTTTCTTTTGACATGTGGCCCAAGATGAGGTCTTATTTTTTAAATGCCGAAGAACAGCATTCAACAAAATTCGATTTAATTTTATATCTAACAAAAACATAGAAACTGGCTAGTCATATTCAAGTCAATTGGTCACATTGTATGGAATACAAAAAGAAATGAGAAAAAAAACCAGTTCTACAAAAATGCTTTGTTATTATAATACTAAACCACATTAAACAAAAATTCACTTTTGAAGAAATTGCTTGCTATAAGAAAATGAAAGTTAGTAGGATAAATCCTATGCAAAACATTTAGAACAAATGTATGAACACTTTGTGGTTATCACCATTACAAATGTATACAACACCTTACAAAAATCTTAAATAAAAATGTAAAAATATTTACTGGCAGTGAATATGGCCCAGGCTAATTATACCAACGGGTAGGTGATACTGGGAAACTACAAGATCAATTATAGCAATCATTTTTTAAGATGATACTAAAACAAATGTTATATCCTCCTTAGAATTAACCAGGGTTAATAATACATGACAAGGGTTATAAAGCAACTCCATGTTAAGTAGGAATTCGGTCTCTCAAATATTCAAGTATAGCAGCTGTTCCTTTGATTAATATGGCTGCTCGAGGAACTCGGAATGGATTTCCATCCAGAAGTAATGTTCTAAACAAAAGAGAGAAACTGAGAATGTAAACATTTTCCATTAACAAGGTTTTTCATCTAATTTCATTTGCAATTTTATAAATAAAATTTGTGTATTTTTTTTTCTATTTGCCCCTTTTTATTTTTATTTCTTTTTTTTGAGACAGAGTCTTGCTCTGTTGCCCAGCCTGAAGTGCAGAGGTGCAATCTCAGCTCACCGCAACCTCCACTTCCCAGGTTCAAGCAATTCTCATGCCTCAGCCTCCCGGGTAGCTGGGATTACAGGTGTGTGCCACCACACCCAGCTGATTTTTGTAATTTTAGTAGTGAGGGGGTTTCACCATGTTGGCCAGGCTGGTCTCAAACTCCTGGCCTCAAGTAATCTGCTCGCCTCAGCCTCCCAAAGTGCTGAGATTACAGGCGTGAACCACCATGCTTGGGCTATTTGCCCCTTTTCAAATCTGAGCATTTAAACATTAGAATTATAACTAATTAATAACCCAAAACATATTAATTGAATACTGACTTTGTGAAAGGTACTGAGCCAAGTAATTTATATTCACTAACTCTTAACAATCCTACTCTCTCAACAATCCTATGATGTAAGTGCCATTAATAGTTCTATTTTAATAGATGAGGAAATACAAATTTAGGGAAGATATATTGTCTAAGATCAAACAGCTACTAAATGGTGGAGTTGTGATTTGAACCACCCTTTTATCCAGCCCTCTCAATCTTATTAAATGACTATATACTAAATGATCAAGTAAGATTTAAACAAATATCAGCAAGAGTCATCCAAGCCAAGGACTGTAATGTAACCAATGTATCACCACCACTGCTCCACCCCTTGCCTCCCCAAAACATTAACACATTCTGCTCTCTCCCTCCTTTGAGCAGATATACATATATAAATCTATTTACATGATCTGAGAGTTCAACTTAAGATTTAAAAGCTTCTTTTGTTTCATTATATAATAAAATATCTTCAGTTAAGAGAGGCTTTTATATTACTTTTTAAGTTAAGTGTTTATATAAATAAAAATCAAAGGACTCACACCATATTGTTGATCTAAATTATATCTTCAAATATTTCTGTTTCTTGGGAATTCTTTTAAAGACTTATTTTCTTAATTTCTAGAAAAAAGTTGATTACAGTTGATCCTCATTATTTGTGGGTGCTGTATTTGCAAACTTGCCTACTCACTAAAGTTTGTAACCCCCAAATCAATATGTGTGGCACTTCCGAGATCATTCATAAACATGCAGGGAGGAACAAAAAATTTGAGTCACCCCACGGGCATGTTCCCAGGTGAGGTTGAACAAGGTGATGCTTTGTCTTCTTGTTTCAGCTCTTATACTGTAAACGGGTCCTTTTTGGTGGTTCATTTAGTGCCACACTTCAAATTTTCATACCTTTGTTGGTGTTTTCACTGTATTAAATGGTCACCAAGTGTAATGCTAAAGTACTGTCTAGTCTTCCTAAGGACAAATGGGATTATGAAAAAAATACATGTGTCAGGTAAGCTTTGTTCAGGCATGAATTATAGTGCTGTTGGCCATGATTTCAATGTTAATGACATGACAATAATATTAAATGAAGTATCTTGCTACAGAAACACATATATAACAAAGTTATATATTGATTGGTTGCTGAAAATGTTGTGACTAGACTCTTGCAAGAACCTAATCCCTGTATTTCCCAGCAATAGGTCAGTATTCACTAACAGGGTGTTCAGAGTGTCTATAGAACATAACTGCCACAAAGAATAAGAATCAACTGTATTTGTCTCCTATAACTTACTAATATGAGGTACTACAGCAGATACCAGTGTTGCCCCAGTGAAGGAAAATATACCGAATCATTAATATGCAGTTTTCAGCAATTAAATTACTCCTGACTATTCTGCTTAACCACTTGGTTTTCTGTTGATATCTCAAACCTCCTTTATATTCACTTAATAAGCACTTACTGCATGTTTACTATGTTTTAGGCACTGGGACAACTCTTTTCCAAAGAAAGACCCAAAAATCGTATAAATAAGTCCACATGAAGCATGACGGGAAATCAGGTTAGGGACTAATTCTGCTTGGAGGACAGGGAAGGCTTTCAAAGGTGACATTCAATAGGCCAATTATTGATGAAAACAGGGTAAAAGTACCTGATGCTGAGGGAACAGCAGATGTAAAGAGTGAGAAAGACTATGCTGGGCTCGAAATAGAATGGTGGTAATCTGCAATCAATTTCAAAAAAACCCTGTATTCAAAGCTAAAGAGTTAATATTTCCCTGACATTTTCATGCAGTAGAGATTCAGGTTATAAACATACACAGTGATAAGCAAAGTGCCATTAGAAACAATTAGTTATTATATTTACATATATACCATATAAGCAAAACTAAAAATATACATTTGGTAAAATTTGAAAAACAGAATTGGTACTCTGGGTTTTGTTACTTGTTATTTTTAACAGGATATTAAATCTGTTACTTTAACTTCTTGCAAATTTATCTCAAAAAGAAAAATCACTTCAATAAATCAATAAAATAAATGAAATAAGCAGTAGAATGGTGTAGTTACCTTAAGTTCACACAATTACCGAGCTCTGGTGGAATTTGTAAAAGGTCATTATTTTGAAGGTCCAACGTGGTCAGATTTTCCATCATCTTCATTTTCTGAGGGTCCACAGATCCAACCTGATTATTACTAATCAGAATTGTTTCAAGTGTGAAGATACGATACAGAACTTCAGGTAGCATTTTAAACCTATTAATACATGAACAGAACACCTAAATATACTGGAATCAGACATCAAAACATTCCTTAAAACAGATTATCTTAAATTTGACATGACAGTTTTTTCTTCAGTTTATGTTATTCTGTAATTGGCATTAAGTCCTTTATTTGAATTTTACAAAAAATAAAGAGAAAGGGCTAATTTTGAAAACCTTGAAATACATGTTAAGCAGACAAACTTGTAACACTTACCATTTATTGTATAAAATCAGCAAAAGTTCAGAGTAAATTTTCCCATATTTCTCTGTTCACATTCAAGAGAAGAGGAAATCTTCTCTAAATGTATCCATGTAGGTATTCTTCCTTTCACTTTTACTTCTTATGAAACATAATCACTCCCAATATATTAAGTAAAATTTGAGATTTATATTTTGCTTTGACTGAAGCTTCCAAAATGAGTACACTTTGGGTTCTTAAAAAGACAGCAAATTAGCATAGACTGCTGGCTTTCTTGTCCAAGCAACCCTGAAGATGCCACAAGATATGGGAAGGCTAACAGCTCTCAAATCTATACTTGCAATTAACACAAAAATGGCTCAGGACCCCGCAGGGGAGAAAGGCTAGCACAGTTTTAGCATAAGGTAAACTGCAGCCTTGACTAGAAAATACAAGAATGGGTCGGAAAGGAGAGCTTTGGCCTTTTCACTTCCGCATACCGTCCCCTTCCTTTGCTGCCTTGATGAAAAAAAGCAACAGTGAAGTGTAAACTCAAAGCAGTGCTGAAGTTCCAGTGAGACTAGAGAAGCAATAGCCAAGAGTACAGATGGACCAAATGACCCCTTAGTAGGCTCTTCTCTTCCCTCCCTGCAACCCATGAACAAGATAATTATCTGATAACACAGAAATTTAGGCTAGCTTTTGGCACTTCCCCAAAGATATCACTTGCAAGGCAACTGTTAGCTCAATTGACAACACAATATAAAACTGATAGCTCAATTCACAAGTAAAACTTAGGAGAGATCTGAGAAGTGCACATATTTTAAAACAATGACAATAATGGTGCAATCTATACACTAGGAAGCACAAGTAATGGAGCAGACAGAAGAAAATTTTAAATAAGCAATATTTTAACATCACTATGCATTAGCTTCCTCATCTATAAATGAGGAATAATAATAGTACTAAACATATACACTTGTTATAAGGATTAAATGAATATATTTGAAGACCTTAGGACATTATCTGGGTTACATTAAATATTAGCTGTTAATATTTTATTTTTTAAATTTTATTTATTTATTTTTTGAGACAGTCTTGCTCTGTCGCCCAGGCTGGAGTGCAGTGACACAATCTCAGATCACTGCAACCTCCACCTCCTGGGGTTCGAGCGATTCTCCTGCCTCAGCCTCCCGAGTAGCTGGGTTTACAGGCCACCACCATGCCTGGCTACTTTTTGTATTTTTAGTAGAGATGGAGTTTCACCATGTCGGCCAGGCCGGTCTCAAACTCCTGACCTCAGGTGATCCGCCCACCTTGGCCTTCCAAAGTGCTGGGATTACAGGTGTCAGTCACTGCACCTGGCCAGTTATTCATATTTTAATTAAATTGTCTTTAGAATCCATTTTCATCATAAGAAACAATGTGACATAGTTGTTAAGAGCCCAACTTCTGGAGCCAAACCACCTGTATAATCTCAGCTGTATAATTAACTATTTATGCATACCTTAGATGAGTTGCTTAGCTTCTAATCCTTGATTTTTAAATGAACACAGTAACAGAACCCACCATGTAGGGTTCTTGTAAGCATGAGCTATTACATGTGAAGTACTTAGTACAGCACCAGCAGAATAAGCTCTTCTCAATAAATATGTTACTCTTAATTATCTGCAGTATCTTGATAGTGTTTGCAGAATAAAATCTAAGTTTCGTTGAGCATAAAAAGCTCAAGGTCTGGCTACTGCTTACTTGCCAACCTTTATCTGTTCCTTCTATTCCTCTACCTGCTTGTTTGATTGTCCAAAGCCCACTGAACTTCTTGAAGTTTCCCAAACATCCCATATGTTCTCACATCTTTGTGCCTTGGCATATGCTATTTGCTCTAACTAGAATGCTCTCTACCTGAATGGCTGGCAAATGTCTATTTTTCAAACCTCGGTCTCAATGCTATCTCCTCTACCTTGAAGTAATCTCAGAAGACATTTTCCCCTGCACTATGCTTCCATTAGAGCAACTGTAATTATTTATTTGAATATTTGTCTTTCTAGGCCACAGGTTTCTCAAAATGGTAAAAAGAAACAAAAAATATGTTAGACATCAACTATGAGAATTCTAAGAAAACAATATTTTTAACTCTAAGAAGAACTAACTGAAAATAAAATCTGGATATTGAAATAAAGTAGAAGGGGCCTTTTTGTTTATTTGGCTTTTAGTTGTTTTCTCCAATGAGAAAGATCTACATATTTCCACAGAATAACAATTAGAATTGTCTGTTCTGTCTCTTACCTATTAAAGGAAAGATTGATCGTTTGTAGTCTTACCAGTGATTCCATTTCTTCGGGCAAAGAATTTAAAAAATTGTTCCTAAATTGGAAATCAAAACAGATGATTCACAAAGTTTGAAAAATTTTACAAATTTAATTTATAATTAAAATGTTGAGCAGGAAAAAAAATATGTAGATCAGTTTGTCAGTCCTTGATCTGACTTTATTAAGGCTGAGTTCTGAGAATTCTGAATCAGTCACCTACTGCAGTTATTCGATTAGTATGCCAAATCCTAATAATATCAATATGCAACCAATTGATAATGCAATGAATTCTTTATAGGTTTAATAGTGATTACGTGGTAAACATTGTAAACTAACTCCTTCAAAGTGGGGTCTTTAATATTTCCCCTACGTCTATAATACCACATAAAATAAATATTTTATTGGTGTTAATACATATGATACAGACATGAAATTCTACTCTAAGAAGAATTTTAAAATTATTTTAAAAATGAACCAGGAAGTTAAAGAGTTCTATTAAGAGATTTGGAGTTTTCTTCTCCATAGGTATAAGGCAAATCTATTCCTAAGTTTAGAATTTAAATCTACACAATGACTATTTTTTTTTTAGCTCTTACAATGAAACATGGCAATAAAGAAAATCTTATTTACTGTTGGAATGATCTGGGAGCAATGCTAGAAGAAAAGTTAACAAAAAGATAAAAGGATTTTAAAGCCAATATAACTACTAATAATGAAAATACCTGTGAGAAAATTATTCCCAACCAGATGACTACCTATTACAAACAAATACTTTTCTCTAACCTATTTCTTTGTGTTCAGAAGTCAAGCCTAATATGTAAAAGTCATACTTTCTACAGTACAATCTATATTCTTTTTCTATACCTATATTCTCTGTACTTTTCTCCAGTTATTGTCTGCATTAAGTTGTGTTAAATAACCCACTCAGCTGGTTTTATGCTATTTACTTTCAGAAAAGAAACAATGTGAAGAAAATACTTTCCATGTGTTATGTAATTTTGCTTAGAATGGGTTAATATTTTCAGTAATTTTGTCTTATCACATAACTTGTAAATTGCTTACAAATGATAAATGTCTGATTACAGTATTCTTCCTAAATTCTTTCTTGGGTTTCCTAAACACTATTTTAGGATTCTCCTAAACTATTGTTAATAAATAAAGGCCAGTTTCCATACATACCTAGGAAAATATGAGGCAAAAGGAATAAGTTAGGCAAAACTCAAAGACAAGTTACAACTTTTTAAAAAGTCAAGCAATAGTATCAATAAATACCTGAGATCTAAAAAAGTCAATTTTTGAAGCATACATAACTCCAAGGATATAAATGAAAGTTTATTAAAACTGAGATTGACATCAGAAACCATTTCCTTCAGTTCTACCATCCTGAAACAAAAATAATTTTTAAATGTTAGCACTTGAATTCACTGTCAGAACTTCAAAACTGTAAGCAGATCAAAGGAGGAAATTCCTATATTTAACTTCTGCTAATTATGACTTTTTGTACCTTTTACTTTTTCACAGGAACATTAATGAGTTTGGATATGTAACTAATAAAAATAATTTTTTAAAAAAGGCTCACTCTTATCTGTCCAAAAGTTTCTATTTGGCTTTAGATGTACATTAAAGTTTCACTTAAAAAACTATTTATTTTGCATTTAAACCAACTATGGCACGAAGGAGAAAAATCAAATCTAGAAAATTTTTATACTTTATTCTGTTAATAACTTGAATCAATAAGACAAACTGTTAGACAGACATCTGTAACACAGTAGTTTTCTACTACAAAAGTGGTGTATCACCACTAAGGAGCTTTAGTTTAAAACTTAAAGAGGAAGAATTAAACATTTGTAAGTAAGCCTAATCAAGGTTTATAGTTTTAATCCTGTTATTAATATGATTTACTAACAAATGAAAGTTGGCTGGATGCAGTGGCTCACACCTGTAATCTCATCACTTTAGGAGGCTGAGGCAGGTGGATTACTTGAGGTCAGGAGTTCAAGACCACCCTGGCCAACATGGTGAAACTCCACTTCTACTAAAAACACAAAAAATTAGCCAGGCATGGTGGCGGGCACCTGTAATCCCAGCTACTCGGGAGGTTGAGGCAAGAGAATTGCTTGAGCCTGGGAGGCGGAGGTTATAGTGAGCTGAGATCACGCTACTATACTCCAGCCTGGGCAACAAGAGAAAAACTCTGTCTCAAAAACAAAAGAAAAGAAAACCAAATGAAAGTTGTACAACTTAGTCTATATCACATTAGCAAAGAAAAAAAAAAAGAAAGGATATAAAATGCTGTGCTGAAAAAGATGTAGTGAAAGAAAGTGAGTTTCAATGTGTAACTGATAAAACTTTTTTTGATATATCAAGAGTCAAACTGTGACTTAATAATTTTCCTGGAAATCTGGCCTAGAAAAACAGTATGTTTCCTTTATTGTCATAATCAACCTTATAGTATATAGTTAAATTACATTTTTAAAGTATTGTTTATAAACAGAAAAATACTTATGACAAATAAATCAGTCAAGATACAAATTATGGCCAAGCACGGTGGCTCACACCTGTAATCCTAGCACTTTGGGAGGCCAAGGCAAGTGGATCAGTTGAGCTCAAGAGTTTGAGACTAGCCTGGGCAACATGGCAAAACCTGGTCTCTACAAAAATTAGCAGGCTGCGGTGGCATATGCCTGTAGTCCCAGCCACTAGGGAGGCTGAGGTGGGAGGATCACTTTAGCCTGAGAGGTTAAGGCTGCACTGAGCCGTGACTGTGCCAGTGAACTCCAGTCAGGGCAGTGAGATCCTGTCTCAAAAAAAAAAAAAAAAAAGATATAAATTGCATGTATGACTCCAAATAGAGAATAGCTTGAAATAAAATACGCAGTATGCCACAAAGTTAACAGAGTAAATCAGTGATGAAACTACAACTGATATATTCCTTTATCCCAAAATTTTATGAATATGTATTATTTTTATAATCTTTGGTGAAAAGTATGAATTGTTAATTAAAATTTTTTTACAAAGGGTAAGTGGTTTGGGAACTTTCTAGAGAAAAGCATGGCTTTTTTAAAGCAACATGTCCCCGTAATAAGGCATGTCTTGATTATTTTCTTGACATTCTAAGTTGCTCAAAATGTGATACAATAGCTATGTCAACAGAATGACATTGTTTTGCAAAAGAGTCAGATAGATAAAATGAGGCAGTAAATAATAACTAATGTCTCTTAAGTCTATCTTTATTCCCAATTAACTTATTTATTCCAGGACCCCCCCAAAAGCAAACCTGTCCTATCTGAGAGCAAATCTAAATGCTCGATTCTATCAAATATCCTCTCAGTCCTTTAAAACAAGAGAGAACGAGAAGACAGACTAGAGATCCCTTCTGCCATGGACTATCTTAAATTTGTCATCTTTTAAGATCTACATTCCCTAAACTATGCTCTGTGAAATAGAAAGCAAATTATAGTTTGTCTCATTTTTTAAAAGTTTTAAACATCTAAAAAAATTATGATAGTCAGATGAAAGTCATTCAACTTCCTCAATTCATCACATCACTCTCCTCCACGACATCACCTTTTTTTTTCCTTTTAAGTATTTACGTGCATAAAAGCATTAGGCTCTAGCTGAATGCTTTGTGTGGATTATGTCATTTAGTTTAATTCTTATAAATAGGCACCATTATTATCCCTATTTCACAGGTGAGAAAACTAAGAACAGCTAGTTAACCTGTCCAAAAACTACACAGCAGGTCTGGCATATGGTATAAGCAATTGACTCTATTGCTCAAGTTCCTTATCAGTATCCTATTCTGTCTCACACTGGTTGTTTTAACTGCTAGATTATCTGTCAGCTTTCTTTGGGTATATAGTTTACTGCTAGATAACAAATGTTTTTTAAAGTTCAACAATATACTAAATTAATTGTTTCTCATAATCTAAAGATTTTGCTATAATTAACAACAAAAAAGTATTAAACAGTACAAAGTATAAAGCAAATGACTGCATGTGAAGAATCCTTTTCTAGGAGAAAAATATTAACAGGCTTCAGTTAATTTTGCTTTTCTTATCAGTGGAAAAATTCTAGGCTTTATTAACATAAAGCCCCAAATGGAAATTCCTATTAATCCATATGGACCTGATGTTAGACAGTCTTTTAATACTTTTCCCTAATACTTCATTTCATTGTATGGCGCTATATATATATATTTTCCCTATATTTCATTATATGGGAAAAATAACAATGTTTTTAATAATTCTTATACCCATTTTCCAAGTTTAAATATAAAAGAAAAAGAAACAAAACTTTGTAAAACCTCTATACCTCTCAGAACAAATGATAAAATTGTGTGAGTGAATATTTAATGACATTTTGCTAAATCCCTCTAATATTAATAATGTAAAAATTTTTACATATAGTTTTAAATTTGAAAACCAATAAAAATAATTTTGATTGCAATCAAGATGGAAAAACAACAGAATGAGTCACAACCTATAGACATGACATCATAAATAGTTCTTACCTTTTTGGAATTTCACATAGTTGATTCTTACTGAAGTTAATAGAAGTGATGATGTTGCTTTTTACTGCGTTAAACACCTCATCAGGAATCAAAGTTGCTTGTTTATCACTAAATGAAAAATGGTTTTAAAAAACGAACCATTCTTAGCAGTCAAAAAAGATAGGATTATTACTCTTCATTTTTAAAGGTATTTAAAGATTTTATGAAATTTTTCAAAGCCATTGATTATAAAATTTTGTAATAAATGCCACATAATCTACCAAGCCATAAAAGGTTCACTGTTAAGAATTCAGACAACATATTGTGTTAGAACATATTGTGCCACATTTTCTGGGCATTCATATACTCAATGTGAACAAAAATAGATATTTATCTTTGGAGTCTAAGATATCTACAAGTCATATAGTAAATGGAGCCCATTCCTTTACCTCTAAGTAGAATTAAGTCTATAATTTTAAAACCTAGTTGTTGCCCCATCTTAAAAATCTATAAAAGGAGTTTTCTGTCAAATTTGTTTGGGTATATAATTTCTGCAAGATAATAATTATTTTTAAAAGTTCAACATTATACTAAAATAAAATTAGTCTAATAAGTTTAAAATTAGTTTTAGTTTAGTAACCTAAACCAATTTCTCTCTCCTTTAGTATGTGACAAGGTAGACAGAGCAGAGGACTGAGATTAAACTATTCCTATTTCTACCATTAATGAGCTTTGTAACTTACCTCCCCTGTATCTCAGTTCTGTGACATTAGAATCTGAAGGACTATTTATTGTTATTTATGCCACATGTTTTCAAATGTAAATATAAATAAATTTCCATTTTATTAAAATTTTCAGTAACATTTTCAATAAAATACAAATTTAATCTTAAATGAAAATACAGTCGTTCCCCTTTATCCAGACCCCCCGGGGATGCCAGAATCTTCTGACCAAATCCTATATAGTATATACCATATTTTTTTCAATCTGATAACAAGATGACTACTAAGTGACTAAGGATGGGTAGCATATACAGCATGGATATGCTGACAAAGGGATGATTCATGTCCTGGGCAACTCGGAGAGGGATGGCATAAAATTCCATGATGCTACTCAGAATGTGCGCAATTTAAAACTTATAAATTGTTTACATCTGGAATTTTCCATTTAATATTTTCAGACTGCAGCTGATCACAAGTAACCCAAATTGCAGAAAGTGAAACTGTGGATAAGCAGGACTACTATTTAGAACTCTAACATTTGCAGATTTAACTGTTTTTTTTTTTAATGTTATAATTAGCCATTATCCTTACATTCTTCTTTTAAAATTATTAGTGCTTGGCCGGGCATAGTGGCTCACGCCTGTAATCCCAGCACTTTGGGAGGCCGAGGCGGGCAGATCACAAGGTCAGGAGATCAAAACCCCGTCTCTACTAAAAATACAAAAAATTAGCCGGGCGCTGTGGCGGGTGCCTGTAGTCCCAGCTACTCAGGAGGCTGAGGCAGGAGAATGGCGTGAACCCGGGAGGCGGAACTTGCAGTGAGCCAAGATTGCTCCACTACATTCCAGCCTGGGCGATAGGACGAGACTCCATCTCAAAAAAAAAAAAAAAAATTATTAGTGCTTAACACAATGTCATCCACCTACAAGAAACTTCAACGGAATGCCAAATGAATGACTGTATGAACAGAAAAAACATCACATATAATATACAATATGGAAGAATTGTATAAGAAACGCATTGTAATACAAATATGTGAAAAGACAGCCTACATTTCACAGTTATTATGTCTTCTACTTCTGCTTTAGAATTTCTTCTGTGTAGATGCAGCATTTTCATCTCTTCTGCTCAAGTTCATGGGGAACTGATTCATGCTAGTCAGACTTAAAAGATTCATGCTATTTAAAAATTTTAGTTGAAAGCATTTATGCCTTGAGATTGAGAATTTATATTTTAAATAGGATACTCCTTTCCTGTTAAAGTCTTTAAGAAAAACAAATTCCAATACATTTAGAATCAAAGCAACCTAAGATTATGCTTTTGTGATATCTGTGCCTTTAAGAAGCAGAAATGGTTATCCCAAATAAAATTGGACCAATACTACTTTATAGATTGTCTGCATGATTAAAAGCAACAGAATATGTACCTAGTACAACGCCCTAGGTCCCCTTAGAATAGAGACTCAATAAATGATATCTCTATAGGAGGGAATGGAAGGCAGAAGCCAGGCATAAAAGAAATTCTAAGCTAAAAAAGCCTAAGGCAGGACTGAAGTCTGTCTCATCAATCAGTTTATTTATGATACCTAGCACAGAATTTGATACTTAGTAGACTCCAAAAATACTGAATAAATGGGTGTATTATTTGGAAGATAAGATATGCTAAATTGGCCAGGCATGATGGCTCATGCCTGTAATCCCAGCACTTTGAGAAGCTAAGGCAGGAGGATCACGTGAGCTCAGGAGTTCAAGAACAGCCTGGGTAACATAGAGAGGCCCCATCTCTACAAAAAATTAAAAAATTAGCTGGGCATGATAGCGTGCAGCAGTTGCAGCTACTTGGGAGGCTGAGGTGGGGGGATCGCTTGAGCCAGGAGGTGGAGGTTACAGTGAGCCGAGATAACGCCACTGTACTCCAGCCTGGGCAACAGAGCAAGACCCTGCCTCAAAAAAAAAAAAAAAAAAAAAAAAAAGGCTAAGTTGCCATGCTCTGTAAGAAGGAGTCAAATGTAAGTACAGAAGAGTGCTACCTGTGTTAGTGTGACAAAGGAAATTTAGCTTAGAGTAGTGATTTCTAAGAGTGGCAGGCAAGAGGTGAGAACAATATAAATGAAACACAACAAATGTGAAATGGAGACTGTATCCTGACTGCTAAGAAGATAGTTCCTACTGATACATTAAGGATAAAAGACCATACACTGATGTTGGCTGTGTAGATTCTTGAATAAATCTAGTCACTTATCTGACTTTAGTATATATTCTTTTGTATTTTCACTACAATACCCATAAATGAACCAATTGCTACAAAAATTTTGACAGTATTGCTTATGTTTTTGTTGTTGTTGCCTTAGACAGTACTGAAAGGATACCTGACAACTACCTTCAATTTCTGCATAGGTATCTTCTTTTCCCAATTTAATATACTTCCATAAAAAATATTTAAAATTTTTTGGCTTTGTCTCAATTTATATACTAACTTGTAATTTTTTCAGTTTTGGAATATTTGCTACCATAGCACATTATTACTATGATACATTATTTGACTTATGTTCAGATAAATTAGCAGGGAACAACCGCTCAAGCTTTGCCTGCTGGTCAAGGTTTTCATTAACCAAATGATTCTAGTTTCTTACTTACTAACACAGACACCCACCAATATGAAATTCTCTCTGGATGCTGGTTACTGAGTCAGAGAACTTTATTATCAATATGGTCATTCTTTTTTTTTTATAATACCCATTATAAAAATATCACTATTAACAAAACCATCCCTCTCTCAAGCATAGTAAAACACAAACTGCAGAAGGAAAGGACACTGAAGGTCATTTATACTTTTAATATCCTTCTATTTTTACTATACTTTTAATATCCTTCTATTTCATCATGGTTTTTTGCAATTACTATTATTCTAAGTCAAGTACTCTGATGAATTTTTCCTCATCAATTGTCCTTTTTTCTGAAGGATTTCTTTCTGAAAACTTTCCTATGTGTTTGGTAGTGTTTAAAAAAATAATAAATTAGGCCAAGCATGGTAGCTCAAGCCTATAATCCTAGCACTTTGGGAGGCTAAAACAGGAGAATGGCTTGAGCCCAAGAAGCTCAAGTCCAGCCTGGGCAACACAGTGAGACCCTATCTCTACAATAAAAATAATAATAATAAATTACATACCTATAGTCCAATATTTTTAATGTAATGATAGCATGTATATTGACTCTGGATTCACTTGGTAGTGTCATGGCAGTCTCAGCAGCAGATTCACTTTGGCTAGGTCCATCATCTAGTAAAAGAAAAGTTATATGAAGCCAATGTTAATACTATAGAGTCATTGTTAAAATTCTTGATAATATATTAAAACAGTGTATGTGATTTCTAGATATTATTGGTGAGAATGCCATTAGTCGTATGCTTTATTTCCAATGGCTCAAATCTCAATCTGGAATTTAATATTTAATTAATAGAAAACAAAGTTACCGTAGCATGGCTTCAAAACTGTTTAATGAATCCCACCGAAAGGAAATTTAGCAGTAAGAAAGAACCTTCATAGAATAACTATGGTTCTACAGAAGAAACAAATAACAAGCAATCCTTCCTCTTAAGGAAAATAATATGGTCCACTAGAAGAAATTTATTAATGAAGGAAAACCATTATTTCCCCCAAATGTCTACCAAATAAGCATAGGCTTTTCAGTTTAGGAGACAACAAAATTGATTATCCTCAATCACTTAAAATTTGACAATCTGCATAATTGGGTAAGTCTCCGGTACATTTTACATGTTAAGACTTTTTTCTTCGCAAATGCATACTTTATTTTTTATAGATATTTTCCTAACATGCTGCATACTCACACATTCACACACCATCAACCACCTTACTAATCTCCAGAGACTGTTTATGGTATTATATTTTTTAAAATACACATTTTAAAAGAAATAGCTTTGTGTTATTTTTGCAAAAAAGACTTGAACAATAGAGAAGTAAAATAAGACTATCACTTTTCAACAATGTGAAAACAATGAAACAGTCCCAGCATTAACACATAAAAGCAGAAGGCATGCCAAAAGAAAACAAAAAATTAGTGGTATAACTGATCTTGCTTCAGCCCAGTAGGCATTCAATAAACATCTGTTGAATATTACTAAGTATATTCCTCTTGCATTGAGCTCATCAGTTATTCATTAGCCAATAATCATAAAGCTATTATTGTTTCTCATGCAAGTATCATATGAATACTTTATTCACAGAAGTAGCACAGAATAAATGACGGAATATCAAACAGAAATGAAAGGACATCAAGGAAAGTATTAACATCAAGTTAATGCTCTAGTAGCAGTACTACTCCCCTAGCAGTTTGGTTAAGTTACTTTAAATAATATGCAATACAGTGCCAAAATTAAATAAGCAGAGAGACAGTATTAAACCAGCAACAAAATCCAGCATTGTTTTAAAAATATCTAGGTATACTACCATGATCATATAATGAGATAGGGTATTCTCAACAACTTCCAAAGAGCTCCTTTTAATAATCAGCATCAAGGAGAATATAAGGAGAGAGTCTATTGTCTCTGGGGAGAAGACCGTTGTAAGAGAGATTTCCTTTCATTATATATCTTTGCATATTGGTTGACTGTTTTTTTTACCATGTGCATTTACTGTCTTTTTCACTAAAAAAAAAAAAAAAAACTACATAATTTTTAAAAACATCAACATTTCAAATTGAAAGGGCCACGTAAGTGCCAAACACAATACATAAGAACCACACCAAAGTTAATTACCAGAAAATTTCAAACAACGGCAATGAACAGAAGATCCTGTAAGTTTCCAGAGAGAGAAAAAAAAAAAGTTGTACAAGTGACTGACAAGAACATAGCCAAATAAGAGGTCAATCACGTAAGCAAAAACGGAGATTTCTTTTTTCTTTTTTTTTTTTTT
>NW_012100410.1:196267-198251 GCF_000951045.1 Mandrillus leucophaeus
ACCTAGAACGAAGTCTTCAGAACTTCAATTTATCCCTTTGAAGCAAATAGGCACTGATCACTCTGCCTCTCCAGATTTAGAAGGGGTTGGAAAAGTTGATGAGCCTGTCTCTTAGAAATAAAAGTAAAAAACTAGAGTTCATTTGGTTATTCATTTGTTCCTTCATTCTACATTATCCATCACACATAAACTGGTAGGTACTACTGTAAGTAAGAGACAAAGACAGAAGATGAACTCGATCTAGTGGACAAGATAAACAAAAATTACAAAATAGTATGGTAAGTACAGTAATATATGTATGTTGAAAGTATTTTTATGGGAGCAGTATGTGTTGAGGGTAATTCCCAAGAGAGTAACCACCTCAGAATGGAGTGAGAAATTACAAGTTCCTGTCAATAATAGAAAAATTGAAAAGAATTTGTCATATTTTAAACTTCTCCATTTCATTTTTTAGATTTTTTTAATGTTTGATTTTATTGTCCTGTATTACTCTTACAATGAGAGGAACTAAGTGAACCATCATTTTCTGAGGCAACAAGGCTGGGGATTGGAAGAACGAAGCTTAGGAAAACTACTAAATATGTTAGCCAGGCCTGTAGAGTATAACCCCTAAGGATGCAGTGGTTGGCTACAAAAAGAAAAGCAGATAGTTCTTGGAGAACATGCAGAGCTAGTTTGTCCCCTGAGAAGACATCTGAGAGGGACAGAGGCGTAAAATGCCCCAAAGTGTGGTCCCCAGAATAGCAACATCACCCTAACCCAGGAACTTGTTAGAAATGCAAATTTCCAGGCTCAACCCAAACCTATGAATCATAAATTCTGAGAGTGAAGCCCAGCAATCTGGTTCACCAAGCCCTCCAGGTGAGGCCAATGGACATTAAATATCCAAACCTATTTCTTTAGTCAAGCACTCCACTTTTATCACATGAAAGATGATGAACATAAATTGGTAATACATAACCAGTAGCAATCCCTGGGTCTAGATCTAATCACTACAAATGTATTCATTTATCCCCCAAACTGTTACTGTGCTTCTACTCTGCGGCAGTCATTGTACTAAGTGATGGGGATATAAAAATGAGTAAGACACTGTGTGTAATAAACTATGGCCAGGCCTTTTGTGCAGAGTCCATCCTAAGCCTGATAACAGACACAATAATTGCCCAAAGACTGTTCCTTAGTACAAGATTGCAAAGAAACTAAAAATATGATTCCAATTCATTAATATATAATTTACCAGAATAAATTATTTTATGCCCAATTTATGAGCAGTTTTCAGTTTTCTATGGTTGCTTTAACAAATTACCACAAACTTAGTAGCTTAAAACACACAAACTTATATTACAGTTTTGTAGTTCAGAAGTCTGCAATGGGTCTCATTGGGCTAAAATCAGGGGTTTGGCAGGTCTGCATTCCTTTTTCCTTTTCTTTTTCTTTTTTTTTTTTTTCAGATGGAGTCTAGCTCTAGTTGTCAGGCTGGAGTGCAGTGGCACCATCTTGGCTCACTGCAACCTCCGACTCCCTGGTTCAACTGATTCTCCTGCCTCAGTCCCCTGAGTAGCTGGGATTACAGGCACACACCACCATGGAACTTTACCATGACCAGCTAATTGTTGTATTTTTAGTAGATACGGGGTTTCACCATCTTGGCCAGTACAGTCTCGATCTCCTGACCTTCTGATCCACCCACCTCAGCCTCCCAAATTGCTGGGATTACAGTCGTGAGCCACCGCCCCCAGCCTGTATTCCTTTTTCTAAAAAAGAATCTGTTTCCTTGCCCTTTCCAACTTCTAGTAGCCACCTCATATTCCTTGCTTCAAGGCCTTCTTTCTCCATCTTAAGCTAGCAACAGTGGTTCTTCTTATATCCTATTACGCTGACCTCCTCTTCTGCTTCTCTCTTCTACTTTTAAGAATCCTTGTGAAATTTACAAGAAAAAAACAAACAACCCCATCAAAAAGTGGGCAAAGGATATGAACAGACA
>NW_012100410.1:199392-233532 GCF_000951045.1 Mandrillus leucophaeus
GGGTGTGGCCATCATTGAAGGGTCATTATTATGTCTATCAAAGGTAGCATAGCAAGATGATTCTGGTGACACAGCAAGAAATTAAACTCAGAACACAGATATCAGAATCAGGTAATAGAGCTTGAATAAAGGCAATGTTTGCAATCAAATAAAGTAATTAAGCTTAATGCCATGATGGTGTAATTGGGGTTGGCACCTGTCTTAGTCTGTTTGTGCTACTATAACAAAATATCACAAACTGGGTAATTTATAAATAATAGACATTTATTTCTCACAATTGTGAAGACTGAGAAGTCTAAGATCAAGGCCCAGCATTTGGTGTCTGGTGGGGGCTTTCTTGCTGTGTCTTCATATGACATAAGGCAGAAGTGCAAGAGAATGCTGCCTTCAACCTCAAACCCTTTTTTTTTATAAGAGTGCCAATCTGGTCGGGCGCGGTGGCTCACGCATGTAATCCCAGCACTTCGGAAGGATGAGGCAGGCAGATCACCTGAGGTCGGGAGTTTGAGACCAGCCTGACCAACATGGAGAAACCCCATCTCTACTAAAAATACAAAATTAGTCGGGCACGGTGGCACATGCCTATAATCCCAGCTACTCAGGAGGCTACGGTAAGAGAATCACTTGAACCCAGGAGGCAGAGGTTGCAGTGAGCCAAGATCGCACCATTGCACTCTAGCCTGGGCAACAAGAGTGAAACTCCGTATCAAAAGGAAAAAAAAAAAAAAAGAGTGCCAATCCTAATCATGAGAGTAGAGCCCTTAAGACTCAATCTCCTCCCAAAGACCACAATTCTCAGTACTGTTGCACTGGAGATTAAGTCTCAACAAAACTGTAGAGGGGAAACCATCACTGAAACCACAGCAGCACCCACTGGGGAACTTTACCAATCTGGCAGGACCTCACCCTTGGCAGGCATAGTATCATGACCACTGGAACATATCTCTCACCAATAAACTGGGGAGGCTTTAGAATCTGCACTCACTTAACACCTCCAACTTGAGATGCTCTTCTTACAAGGGTTTTTTAAAATCTAAAATTGATCCTTAGGGCTTATCACAAACTGTAATGAGTGTAAGATTTGCTTGTCAGATTGCTACTTTGCAAACCCCAAACCTAGACCTTAAAAAGATATTTTATAAACCATAAAAACAAAATTTAAATTATAGTCCATTGATATTTACTTAGCCTACTGATGTAGAATGGAGAACAAGTAAATAGCTATCAGGATTATTTGAAAGTCTGTGATAACCAAATAAGAAGGTTTAATACTATTTAGATGAATCAAGGACATTGTAGGGTAATTTCACACAATGCTACCTCATGAAATTGTGATCCTCAAAACATACCTTTCAAAAAGGTATTATCTGCATTTTACAGATAGAGATGTGTAGGCTCAACATAACAACACACCAATTAAAATGTAAAAATTAGAATAATGATCATCTGGAGAATGGTTTAAGTACTCTAGAAAAATATTAATTTTTCAAAAATAACAATGTCAGAGTTATATTTGTAGGCTATCTGGGATTTGTATATTTACTCTTCCTAGCAAAAGATAAATAAGAGTACATTGCAGAAAGTTTTTCTAAATCCTGCATGAATTACTGCACTTCTGTTAGACACTGGGAAGAATATAAATTAATCACAACCAAAACTTAATAAGCTGTAAAAGAGAAGATTTTTCTTTGACACAGTGGAGTCTGAGGAATCTGGGGACTACGTTTCTACATTTGAAGCATCACAGATAAGTGCCTTTTAATGAAATTTTAAGTTTATTTTAAACTGGTACATAACTTCATGCTTCTGGATTGTTCAGTTTCTTTAAAGTTAGTAGTTTCTACTCACTTCAGCACAAAGTTTTTATCTCATTTTACCAGCATCCTTTGAATCAAATGATCGGCACTGTTCTCAATTTTTACCAATCAATTTCTACCTCTAAAACTGAGAAAAGAGTAGTTAAAAAGCAGAGAAGAAAAGCTGAAGGAAAAAAAATATATATGAAGCAATGAAGTGTCCCAACTTTTTCCTCAAAGAGCTCCAGAAAATTTAGAGATAATTAAATGCAATTCCGCTCTAACTATTGTTTAAATACTTAGACCCCATTACCCCAAAATTCAGATTCAGATGGGCTAAAGTCTGGGCCTGAGCATATATTTTTTTAAAAGCTCCACAGGTGATTCTTACATGCCTCTAGATACGTATGTAGATTGCTCTTTCACTGAGCATCTTTTCACTGAGAAAATACTTATTACTTATAAATAATAAAGTTATGCTTTGATAAGGAAAAAGTCTTGGGCCCTTGTATGTATGTGGAAAGTTAAGTATTAATTCAAAATAAATGTTTCAGTTCTATTTGAAATTCCCCTTAGATTATGCACACACATAATTGTTCTCCATACGATTATCACAATTTTAAGAGTCTTGCCAATATATGCTTTGAATAATTCAACCTATTTTGAAGTCCAAAGGAATTTTCTAAGTATATATTTTCTAAGTATGTATACCTGTACAAATACCAAGAAAAACGGAAGAGATAATTAAACCCCAGAAACCACAAATGTCTGGAAATACCAAGGGATTATTTAAATGTGATTGAACAACTAGGGAGAGAAGGAAGAATGGTAAGATGTTAATAACATGACCAATTATTGGCAAGAAGCAGAGCAACAAATAAATAACAAATAAATATGGCCTGGGCATGGTGGCTCACGCCTGTAAATCCCAACACTTTGGGAGGTTAGACAGGAGGATCACTTGAGTCTCGGAGTTCAATACCAGAATGAGCAAATAGCAAGACTCTGTCTCTACAAAATAGTAAAAATAGCCCGCTGTAGTGGTGCATACCTGTAGTACTAGCTACTTGGAAGGCTGAGGCACAAGGATTGCTTGAGCCCAGAAGTTCGAGACTGCAGAGAACGAGTATAGTGCGACTGTACTTTAGCCCAAGAAACAGAGCAACATCTCACTTTTAAATTTAAAAAAAAAATTAAAAATTAAAAAAATGCTTTTTAAGTAAATTACTCTCTCAGGCTTTGAATATTTATATTGGGATATTCCTCTTTGTATTATTTTTTTAAGTAGCTGAGCTGGATATTTTCTACTTCTGAACTTCTTAAACAATAAGGCCATTGCTTACATGTATTTGTTTTTGGCTTGATTTTCCCTTGGTTTACAATCCTGTTCTAAAAAAATTTTCCCCATCCCCAAAAGAAAGGAGAAAAAAGGGGGGAAAAAAAAGAGAAAGAAACAGGGAAAGAGACAACATAAAGGGTTGAAAGACAAAAGAGCTATGAAAAACTGAGAAGAAGGCAAAGATATATATATGGAGAAGTTCCCAGTAAAAGATTCTACCGACATATGGCCAATGGGCTTTCAATTATTGCTTATTATGGCAGACTGCTAGTTTTACGCAGTTTTTGTTCTCCTTTTGCATAGACTTCACATAGAAAATATACTTCCCAAAGATCAACTTCCATCACGACAGCAAGAAGAGCTCTGTTAATCTGCTCTGCAGAAAAGCTGGTTAAAAACTGTAAAAAAATAATTTTTTTTAAAAAAGTTGGCGGAAGGGGATGCTGAGCACGGTGGCTCACACCTATGACCTCAGCACTCTGGGAAGCTGAGGCAGGCAAATCATCTGAGGTCAGGGGTTCAAGACCAGCCTGGCCAACATGGCAAAAACCCATCTCTACTAAAAATACAAAAAAATTAGCTGGGCGTGGTGGCAAGTGCCTGTAGTCCCAGCTACTCAGGAGGCTGAGGCAGAAGAATTCTTTGAACCCGGGAGGTGGAGGATGCAGTGAGGCGAGATTGCACCACTGCACTCCAGCCTGGGTGACAGAATGAGACTCTGTCTGAAAACAAAAACAAAAACAAAAAATAAGCACAATTTAAAGCCTCTGGAAATGAATCTATTTTTATTTATTTATTTTGAGACAGAGTATTGCTCTGAGTTGCACAGGCTGGAGTGCAGTGGTACAATCTCAGCTTACTATAGCCTCCACCTCACAGGTTCAAGTGATTCTCCTGTCTCAGTCTCCTGAGTAGCTGGGACTACAGGTGTGTGCCACCACTCCTGCCTAATTTTTGTATTTTTAGTAGAGATGGGGATTCACTATGTAGGCCAGGCTGGTCTCGAACTCCTGACCTCAAGTGATCTGCCTGCCTTGGCCTCCCAAAGTGCTGGGACTACAGGCATGAGCCACCATGTCTAGCCTTGGAAATGATTCGATTAGCAAACAGCAAATGAAGAAATAGCTGTTCAAGAAAATCTGTGAAAATTTGTTAAGAGGTGAGTCTGTGGTATTTGAACCTAGACTGCTTCCTCTCTCCCCTTCTCTAGGTCAGAGAGGCAGAAACTCCACTCCAGAAGGCTATAACTAAGAACATAGGGTTCCCTCTCCCCCAAACCTCCAGCCCCAAACCCTATCTCCCAGCCAGAGGGCTTTCTTCCTGAGAGCAATGTCAGCATTTCTCATCCTGCCACCAGCTGCCTGTTGCCAATGCTAAATCCCTGATGAGTAATGTGAGGACTCCCTTCTTCTACTCCAGTCCCATGCACAGAAAGGAGGCTCTACCTTGAGCTTGGCATGATGAGAATACTGGGGCTCTGACTGCTCTTCCCCTGGCTCATAAGTTGGTGGTTCAAAGAAAGGAGAGGCAAACCAAGAGAACCTGTCTATTGCTGACTCCTTCTACTGAGTGTTCAGCTCCTAGAGGAGAGAGTTATTCTTAGAGAAACTTGCCATCTTCCATATTCCCAGCTTCATAGCCTGGACTCAAAGATTTTGCCTGGGGAAGAAACAGGTCATAAAAACGGCTCCTAATCTCTTCCCAAGGGAACTGATTTCACTCACAACAAAGCATGAAAGCTCTCAAAAACAATGAAGGTTGTGATAAAAGGCAGTTGGGATGAAATTTCTGGATCTACTGAAGATACAGCCTAGATTGTACACAAGCAGGCTGTAGACAAACTAGCTCACAGGAGGAAACCAAGGAATAAGACAACTACAGAAAAGCTGAGTGTCTATGATAATATCAGACAAAACAGACTTAAAACATTTTTTTATGTCAGGGACACATTATAATGGAAATTTAACAACATATCCTTAAACAACCAATGGGGTCAAAGAAGATATCAAAAGAGAAATCATAAAATACTTCGAGGTGAATGAAAATGACACGACATACCAAAACATATGAGCTGTAGATAAAGCCATGCTTAGAGGGAAATTTATAGCTGTAAATGCCTATGTCAAGAAACAAGATCCCAAAATCAATAACCTAACTTTCCAGCTTAAGATACTAGAAAAAAAGAACAAACTAAACTCTGGAGTCCTGATAAGATAAGTAAGCAACAATTAAAAGGGGTGGGGTGGGGGGAAAACAATTTTTCCAAGAGACAGCTAATCATAGACAACTCTAATCACAACTTGCTGGCACAACATCCTGTTCCCAAATACCTCCCTCTGTACACAGCCCCAGCAGCATGACCTCGTTCTGCATAGCCCTCTCCAAGCATGAACCTATAAAACTCCCCTCCAGCACCTGCCTCTTGGCAGATAGCCCCTTTGCTAATGGGCTACTTGTTGCACCCTTGCAACGTATCTTCGTACTTTCTCTAATAAATCTGCCTTTCTTTACCACAACTGTCTTGGTAAATTCTTTAACCACTCACAACGCTGGCGCCAGTCAGTCGCACCTGCAATAGAAATCTAAACCAATTAGAAGGAAACAAATAATTACAGTGTTAATTAATGAAATAGAGAACAGAAAAACAATAGAGAAGATCAATGAAACTAAAAGCTCATTCTTTGGAAGGTCAACAAAATTGACTAATCTTCAGCTAGTGTGGCCTAGAAAAAAAGAGAGAAGACTCACATTACGAGAATCAGAAATGAAAGAGAGGACATTATTACTAACCTTACAAAAATGGAAAGGATAAACTATGGCAACTATATGCCAACAAATTAAATAACTCAGATAAAATGGACACATTCCTAGAAAGATGCAAACTACCGAAACTGACTCAAGAAGAAACAGACAATCTGAGTATATCTATAACATGTGAAGAGTAATAAAAAAACCTAACCACAAAGAAAAGCCCATACCTAAATGGCTTCACTGCTGAATTCTACCAAACATTCAAAAAATTAATATCAACTCTTCATAAATTCACCCAAAAAACAAAAGAGGAGGGAACATTTCCCAACTCATTTTATGATGCCATTATTAGGCTATCACCCAAACCAGGGAAAAAAAAAAAAAAAATCACAAGAAAACAAACAGATCAAAAACTCTCAAATTCTCAACGAAACACTAAAAAACAAATCTAGCAACATTTACAAAGTATTATACACCATTACAAAGTGGGATTTAACCATGGATGCGAGTTGATTTACCATCTGAAAATCAATTAATGTAACACAGCATATTAACAGAATTTTTTAAATCACACAACCATCTCAACAGATGCAGAAAAAAAAATTGACAAAAACTCAACAACTCATTTAGGATAAACACACTGAAAAACCAGAAACAGAGGGGAACTTCCTTAACATAATAAAGGGAATCTACAAAAAACCCACAGCTAACCTAATGTTACTTAATGATGAAAAACTAGAAGCTTTCCCCCAAAGATGTCCAGTCTCAGTCCTTCTATTCAGTACTGTCCTGGAGGTAGGTCTAGCCAAGGGAATTAGGCAAGAAAAGGAATAAAAGGCATCCGGAATGGAAAGGAAGAGTAAAACTATCTCTATTTGCAAATAACATAGTCTTGTTTATAGAACATCCAAAGGAACACACCAAAAAATTATTGGAACTAATAGTTTCATCAAGGTTGCAGGGTACAAGATCAGCATTCAAAAATCATTGTATTCCTATACAGTTGCAAATAACAGCACAAAAATGGAATTAAGAAAACAATTATATGCCTAATAGCATCAAAAGGAATAAAATGCTGAGAAATAAACTTAAGAGAAGTATAAAACTTATATTCTGCAAACTATAAAACATTGTGTAAAGAAATTAAAGATCTAAAATGGAAAAACATTCCATGCTCATGAATGGAAGACTTAATATTGTTATAATAATATTCCCCAAACTGATCTACAGAAATGCATAATCTATATCTTTGTAGAAATTAACAAGTTAATTCTAAAATTCATACGGAATTGCAAGAAATCCATAATAGCCAAAGCAATCCTGAGAAAGAAGAGGAGCCCTCCTAAAGTAGGAGCCCTCGATCTTCCTAATTTGATTTCAAAACTTACTACAAAGCAATGGTAATCAAGACAGTTTGGAACTGGCACAGGTCAGACATATAGATCAATAGAATAAAACTGATGGTGGAGAAATAAACCAATATATTTATAGTCAGTTGATTTTTTACAAGAATGCCAAGACCATTCAAAGTAGAAAGAATACTCTTTCCTTTTTTCTTTTTTTTTTTTTTTTTTGAGACAGAGTCTCACTCTGTCGCCCAGGCTGGAGTTCAGTGGCGCAATCTCGGCTCACTGCAAGCTCCGCCTCCTGGGTTCATGCCATTCTCCTGCCTCAGCCTCCCAAGCAGCTGGGAATACAGGCAGCCACCATCACGCCCGGCTAATTTTTTTTTTTTTTTTTTTTTTTTTTTTTTTTTTTTTTTTAAAGACAGGGTTTCACCGTGTTAGCCAGGATGGTCTTGATCTCCTGATCTCGTGATCCGCCCGTCTTGGCCTCCCAAAGTGCTGGGATTACAGGTGTGAGCCACTGCGCCCAGCCAGAATACTCTTTTCAACAAATGGTGCTGAGAAACTGAATAGCCACATACAAAACAATGAAATTGGACTCTTACCTCACACTGCATATAAAATTAATTCAAAATTGATCAAACACCTAAATTGTAAAACAATGGCAGTATAAAATGTTTAGAAGTATAGGCCAAATCTTTATAACCTAGGATTTTGTAAAGCTTTCTTAGATATAAAAAAAAGAAAGAACAAAAAAAGGAAAAAACGAAAAATTGGACTTGCTCAAAATTAAAACTTTTATACTTCAAAGAACAACATCAAGAAAATGAAAAGATAACCCACAGAGAACTATAAAATATTTGCAAATCATTTATTTAACAAGGGATTTGTATCTAAAATATGTAAAGAACTCTTACAGCTCAATGATTAAAAAAAAAAAAATTAAAAAACAGACAAAGAATCTGAATAGCCATTTCTCTAAAGATGCACAAATGACTAATAAAGCACAGGAGAAGATGCTCTACATTATTACTCATCAGAAAAAATGCAAATCAAAGCCACAATGAGATGCCATTTCAGACCCAACAAGATGGCTAGAATCAGAATTAGATAACAAATGTTGATGAGAATGTGGTGGAATCAGAACCCTCATATACTACTGGTAAGAATGTCAATTGGTGCAGTTGCTTTGGAAAACAGTTTGGCAGTTCCTCAAATGATTAAACATAGAGTTATCATATGACCGAGAAATATGTTACTCCTAGGTATATATACCCAAGAGGAATGAAAACATACATTCACACTGAAACCTGTACATGAATGTTTATTACAGCATTATCTGTAATAGCCAAAAGGTCTTTCTGATCTACTAACTCAGTCACCATCTGTTCTGTTATGCTATGGCTTAAATGTATGTGTTACCCCAAAATTCCTATGTTGAAATCTAACCACCAAGGTAACAGTATTAAGAGGTAGGGCCTTTGTAAAGTAACTAGATATTGAGGGCAGAGCCCTCATGAATGGGAATAGTGCCCTTATAAAAGAAGTCTTATGGGGCTTTTTAGCCTCCTTTTGCAATGTGAAAGCATGAAGAAGATGCCATCTATGAGAAACAGGTCCTTACCAGACACCAAATCTGCTGGTGCTTTGATCACAGTTCTCTAGAACCATGAGCAATAAATTTGTTATTTATAAATTACAGTATAAGATATTTTGTTATAGTAGCCTAAACCAACTAAACAACTCACTTTCCAATGTCCACATGTTTATTATTTTATTTTTCCCCCATTCTCCCTATCTTTATGGAAGTATACCTTTAAAACATTTCCGTTACCAATTTTCTTTTTGTAGGGTTTCTGGAAAGAATAAAATTATATGAATGGATTCACTCTCCCATCTTTGGATAGAAACTGTCTAACAGAAATGTTTGTACATAACTGTAACTTACACTAAGTTCATCTTGGCTTTCTGTTCTTGTAATTTTGATCAGTCTGACATGACATGACCTCTAACTGATTCATGACAGAATAATCAATTTGTTCTGGACGAGAAAGCATATTTGGAGAAGGAAACATTTTCCTTGATAGAAAATAAGAGTCTTAGAAAATTATTTTAATAATTTACTTGAAGGATAAAGCAGAAAAAATAGCTAAACTATGCATTTATCTTACTCATTTAATATATGTTGACTGGCAACATAGTGCTAAGCTAAGTTATGCATAACTAACAAAGTTGTGAACTAAATTAACAGCTACCACATTTAGCCATTGTGGTTTGGAGTGGTTTGTTACTTAGCAAAGCACTCGTACAACTATTTTTTTTCAAAATGTTTTAGTTTATTCTATAATGATAGACATAAATAAAAACTGGGTATATGACATGTTTAGTAAATTACTAAAAATTAATTTATTGTATTATTTTCACTTTTAGTACATATTCTTGCTAAATTAACATATCCTGAAAAGTGTGTTTTGTCTTAATTTTTGTCAGAGTTTAGCAAATCTGGGCAAGAAAAATAGATAATGAAATACTTGTCAATATACTTTCTAGTCAATAGAACCCATATATCCTGAAAGTCAAGTTTTATTCCTTTTTCAAAGCTGAAGTACTAAGTGCTTACTGAATCTTTCTTGTTAAATTTTCTAATTGGCAGACTTAACACAATTCAAAGAGATTACAGACAGAACATTATTATTGTAAGTTTAAAGATATTTTTATAACCTCAGCATACTTACAGACTATATGGATTTAGAATTAGCCACACCTGCCAGGATCTACTACTTCCAAATATGTACACCCAAAAGACATTTAAATTTATGTACTATTAATTCTTCACTTTTTATGAACCCTTCAAAATATAAGAGAAAATTTTAAAGTACCTTTGATCTTGCTTCGTAGATATTTTAGGACTTCTTGTGTTCCTTTCTAAAAGGATGGAGACAAAGACATTCACCAAGACATGCCTTGCAGTTTTATAGATCAACATATATGTCTGAATTTCAATTTAACAAAGAGTTGAATTCCAAATATACTTACATTTAAAATTTCTCTTCTAATTGTTCTCAAAGGATTTCCTTCTAATGCCAAAAATTTCAAATGAAGGTTCCCCAATGAATAGGGAAGACTATAAAAGATTAAATTGATTTCAGGGAAAGCATCAAATATAAGTATACTCCAACCATAGTTAACTATAAAACAACATACGGCAAACAACGTATCACAGAATAGCCTCAAAGAAAGGCCAAGTAATGCAGACCTAAAACATTTCCCTTCAAGATAAATGCTAAACATATAAAAGAAATATCAGATTTGTTTTCAAAATTGTCATATTGGGATTAATTTAAAAAGAATGTGAGCTATAAAACATTTGTTAAATTATAACATTTGCTAAAAAAGTAAATGTTAAACATAAATTTGAATGAATCAGTGATTCAAGATAGACATCCTGACTGATACTAAATGTTCTGATTTTGCACTTAGAGTAAGGAAACAAAATTCTAATTGAAAAAAGATGACAAATAGAAAGAAAAAGATATTTTTTGAATGCCCAATTCATGTTTCCATTCAATAAGGAAAGTCATCTTCATCTCTGGCACATTTAAAAAACCATTTATACACAAAAATTCTCTATCAATAAAATCTATTAAGCATCTACAAAATATAGGGCACAGGTATAGTGATAGCAAGATTCTTGTTCTCAAGTCCTCAGTTGAACACAGGAAAAGAACACATACAGGTAACTAAAATATAATAAGTATTATCTTACAATGCTAGTGGGAATATAAAATAGTACAGTCACTTTCAAAAGTGGAGTCTTTAAACATATGGTCACCATACAACTAAGCAAACACACTGCTACGCGTTTACTCAAGAGAAATGAAAATAATGTCCACCAGAAACTTGCACACAGAGGTTTACAATAGCAAAAAATCAAAAATAACTCAAATGTCCATCAACTAACTACTGAAAAGACACATGAACTGTGGTATATCTATCTCTGTACAATAGAGTAACATTCACCAATAAAAATAAAACTACTGATACATACAACCACATGAATGAATCACAAAAAACTTTGTTACATGAAAGAAGTCAGACACAAAAACTACATTCTATGTAATTCCATTTATGTGACATTCTAAAAAGGACAAAACTGTAGTAACATAGCACATCAGTGGTTGTCAGGGGTTGGGGTATGGAAAAGGAATTGACTGCAAAAGGTATGAGGAAACTTTTTAGGGAGATAGAAATGTTCTACATGGCTGTGATTATGGTTACACAAATACATACCTTTGCCAAAAATCATCAAGTTGTATGCTTGATTGGTAAATTTTATTGTATGTAAGTTACATATTAACAAATGAGTATGATATAAAAAGATAAATGCTAAACAAGTCAAGTTGCCATGAGAGTAGAGATATAGACACTGGTGAGGCTTTAAGGGGGAGAAGGGAGTAGCAGAAACCAGATTTGGACTTAAAATGAAAAACGAAATACTATTAGGCAAAAAAAAAAAAAAAAAAGCATTCTAGGGTAAAGGAATAAAACAAAGAAAGGGTTTTTATACATGGTTCCCAGTTCATTACTGGTTGGAAGACCAGAAGCATCAAATTCTAGGACTGTTTTAAAGAAAACAAAGAACAAAAATTCTAGGGTCCCATCATCAGAGATTCTGATTCATTAGTGTCCCAGAAACTGTATTTTTTTTTTCTCAATGTTTCTCAAATGATTCTAATACATACCCATATTTGGGAAACAGTGCTATGGCAATGCTTTTAAAGTAAATATATTCCAGCATTCTTAGAATTTAGTTCTAGGGGGTAACTGGAACTAAATTATACTCTAGTAAGAGTAATAATACTAACACTAATGATAATCTAGTTAGAGTAAGTCATAAATATGTCTGCCTCTATTATCAAATCTAGCTTGCTGTTAAAGACAAAACCTAATTAATCTTTCTTTATCTGTTCATAATTACTCCTCAATCAATATTTAGTGAATTCAATTTAGAAAAAAGGAACCTCATGGTTTTTAAACAAATGTTTCAAATTATGAATTATAACCAAATACAAACACAATTTCTATTCATTTCATATTTAAACTTACCTACTAATATCATTGTTGCTTAGGTCAAGCCTTTCCAAGGACTGTAGTAGTGTAATTTCATCTGGAACAGATTTTAACTTGTTATCCCTCAGGTCTAGCACAAGAATTGAATTCAGATGTTTAAGATGTTCTGCCTCTAACATTTCAACCTGGTTTTCACCTACGTGCAATTCCTACAAAATCAAAGATGAGTTATGCGTATCTCTGTATTCAATTTTATAGTAGATAATGAAAATAAAATTGTAGGTACTCTTAATTTCAAGCGATTGAAAAACACATAGAAAAAATGCAACTTTATAAATATCAAGATGTTTACATTTTCAATTACATTTAGGCTATCTTTCAGCTAAAGAAGAATGTCAAATGAGAAATTTTTTTTGGCAATTTAAAAATAATCAAAGGTTGAATCTGGCAGAAGCATCAAGTTTATAAAACCAAAGTAGGCTGGGCGCAGTAGCTCATGCCTGTAATCCCAGCACTTTGGGAGGCTGAGGCAGGCGGATCACAAGTTCAGGAGTTTGAGACCAGCCTGGCCAATGTGGTGAAACCCCGTCTTTACTAAAAATACAAAAAATTAGCCAGGTGTGGTGGCACATGCCTGTAGTTTCAGCTACTCAGGAGGCTAACGCAGGAGAATCGCTTGAACCCAGGTGGCAGAGGTTGCAGTGAGCAGAGATCACACCATTGCACTCTAGCCTGGATGACAGAGCAAGAACCCATCTCAAAAAAAAAAAAAAAAAAAAAAAAAACCAAAGTAGAGAAATAATTTAGTAGTTACATTTAAATAATAAAAATATAAATCCAAAAACTACTTGCAAAACAGTTATATCAGCTTTTTAAAAAGTTATTTATATTATACAGCTGGTCCTTGAACAAGGGTTTAAACTGTGAGGGTCCACTTTTATATAAATTTTTTTCAGAAAATATATTGAAATTTTATTTTGGAGATTTGTGACAATTTGAAAAAACTTGCAAACCAACTGTGTAGCCTAAAAACAGTTTTAAAAATAAAAAAAAAAGTTACTATGTC
Source organism: Mandrillus leucophaeus (assembly GCF_000951045.1). Lineage (NCBI taxonomy): Eukaryota > Metazoa > Chordata > Mammalia > Primates > Cercopithecidae > Mandrillus > Mandrillus leucophaeus. Next base: position 212,761 of record NW_012100410.1, read on the forward strand.
ATCAATGTATTTAATATATGTAGATACTAGTTTATCATTGATTACCATAAAATATATACAAATCTATTATAAAAAGTTAAAATGTATCAAAACTTACATACAACTTACAGAGAAATGTAAACAAATGTGAAGATGCAGTCATAACTACATAAAACTAGGCCAGGCACGGTGGGCTCACGCCTGTAATCCCAGCACTCCGGGAGGCCGAGGCAGGCTGATAACCTGAGGTCAGGAGTTTGAGACCAGCCTGGCCAACATGGTGAAACCCTGTCTCTACTAAAAATACAGAAATTAGCCAGGCGTGGTGGTGGGCACCTGTAATCCCAGCTACTTGGGAGGCTGAGGCAGGAGAATCACTTGAACCTGTCAGGCGGAGGTTGCTGTGAGCTGAGATTGCACCACTGTACTCCAGCCTGGATGACAGAGCAAGACTCTGCCTCAAAAAAAAAAAAATAACAATAATAAATCAGAGACTCTGCCTCAAAAAAAGAAAAACCATAACTACATAAAATTAACTGTAGTACATACTGTACTATTATAATAATTTTGTTGCCACTTCTTGTTGGTACGGTGGTAAGCCTATGTTGTGAGCATCCACTTAAAACCTGTATGAAGCTAATCATTTCCAGGTGAGCAGCTCACCTCTCCAGTAAATTGCGTGTCACAGTAAAAAATGATCTCTTGCAGTTCTCTTGTGTTTCTCTTGTGTTTCTCATAGTGTTTACTGCACTAGTAGCACTTCAGATAACATCATGGGACTAATATGAAGTGCTACTAGTGATGCTGAAAGTTCTCCCAAGAAGGAGTGAAAAGTCATGACATTACAAGAAAAGTCGAATTGCTTGACATATACCATAGATTGAAGTTGCTCACCATTTTAGACACAGGATTCATCTTGTAAGCAGATGATGTAAATTGTGGTATCAATACAGCATGGTACTATAAACACAGTTGATCCTTGAACAACAATAGGTTTGAACTGTACAGGTCCACTTATATATGGATTTCCCTCCACCTCTGCCATCTCTGAGACAGCAAGACTAACCCCTTCTCTTCCTCCTCCTCAGCCTACTCAACATGAGGACAATGAAAATGAAGACCTTTATGATGACTGACTTCCATTTAATTAATAGTAAACACATTTTCTCTTCCTTATGATTTTCTTAATAAGATTCTTTTCTCTAGCTTACTTTATTGTAAGAACATAGTACATAATACATATGGCATACAAATTATATGTTAATCAATTGTTTATGTTATTGGTAAGGCTTCTGGTCAACAGGAGACTACCACTAGTTTTTGGGGAGTCAAAAGCTACACACAGATTTTCAAGTCCATGGGGGTCAATGCCCATAACCTTTGCATTGTTCAAGGATCAACTGTAATCAGTTGGTTACTTAACATTTTCATTAGTGATTATTTTATATACTGATTTGCCATTAACAGAAACTATAATTATCAGATGATGAAAAATTATTCTTAATTAAAGGAAAACTTTTTCAGTTCATTTTATATGTCATCGTTCTGTTTAAAATAAACTCTTTTAACACTAGAGCTTAAAGGTATATATAAAAAAAGGCAAACCATGGCAAATTTAGAAGACAGTATTAATTCTACATACTTAAAGCCAAAAGAATGTAATTCATTTCAAACATACTTGATTATGATTAGGTAAAGGTAAGAGGCGGCACTTTATAGAATTAGGTGCATAATCCTGGTTGGTATTCCAGGTCTCCTACTTACAATTTTAGCCTCTTTATCTACTACTTCTCCAGTGATGAACTACTGGTCAGATGAAATGGACAAATCTCTATTTTTAAAAATCTTTTTAAAAATGTATTACTAAAAATACTACCAATGTAAGTAATCATATTCAAATTCTGAAAAGTATTAACATGGGAAAAACACAGTACTTATAACTAATACATAGTCCCAATGTAAAACAACATTAGCTCCTTTAAAAAATGCATTTTAATAATTAACTTTTGGAAAAAATAGTTATTTAATAATCAACTAAATAGTACCTTCAACAGACTACAAGAAGGAAATTCTGGTAGAAAACGTAATTTATTCCTCCGCAAATACAGCAATTCTAGTGATTCCATGCCAGCCAATTCAGGAGGTATAGTTTCCAAGAGATTTGAATTACAATCCAAATGCTTCAACCCTGTAATATATATTCAGTGAAAAACAAAAATACTAGAGAAAAAAAATTAGTTTCTGATCGTATACAACTTTAAAGAATGTGTAAGAAATTGCTATGAGGACTTATGAACCTGTGCCATATAATCAAGAATATTCAAACACCATTGAATTAAATAAATGTAAATTTTTCTACATTTAATGATAATTAAAGAGAAATAGTAATATTAAAATTATTATTTAGGCCAGTTGTGCTGTAATGCCAGCACTTTGGGAGGGCCAAGGTGGGCGGATCACTTGAGTTCTGGAGTTCAAGACCAGCCTGGGCAACATAGAGTGAAACTTCGTCCCTACTAAAAATAAAAAGAAAAATTAGCTGGGCATGGTGGTGCATGCCTGTAGTCCCAGCTACTTGGGAGGCTGAGGCAGGAAGAATGCTTGAGCCTGGGAGACAGAGGTTTGCACTGAGCTATGATCACGTCATTGCACCCCAGCCTGGGCAATTTAACAATAATCCAGGTCATTTTCATAATACATTTAAAAATAAAGTTCTGGTACTCTGTTAAAGTACAACTAAATGTACTCTGTGTAGTAGCTTAAAAGTATCATTGTCATGGCTGAGAAACAGAAAGCATCTGGTCATAACATTGGATATTAGAAAAATTACTATAAACTCAAATGTATTTTTCAGTTGATTTATCTGTATGTTCCTACCTCTCAAGATATTTCCACTCAATTTATGAAAAGTCCATGCTGCTTATATCTTCATTCTAGATACATTTTACATTTAACTGCTCTTTATAATATCCTTATTGAAAAAAATGACAAATACAGAAAAATCTTAACTATTGGTATCCCAAGTAAAGACTCCCCTAAAATGTCAATTTGATTTAGGGCAGATTTAACTCATTTTAAAACTCCAATTTTAAACAACAAATAACTATTAATCTAAAGCAAAACAACACAATTTTAGAAATTTACCTCAAACTTATCTGCAACTGAATGCAGGCAATCATTTCTATGACTTGCTCCACAAAAGGGAGGTTTTTAAAATTGAAGAAGGCTTACAAATATCAGGAAAAAAAAAAAAGACTAACCATCAACCAAGAAATAACAACAAAATAACAGTTTTTTTAATTAATCTATTTTATTTCACTTTTTTAGAGAGAGAGAAGAGGTCTCATCATGTTGCCCAGGCTTGAGTGTAGTGGATATTCAAAGGGGCAATCCCACTATTGATCAGATGGGAGTTTTGACCTGCTGTTTCTGACCTGGGTTGGTTCACCCCTCCTTAGGCAACCTGGTGGTCCCCCACTACGGGAGGTCACCATAATGATGCTGAACTTAAGTGTGGACACCCAATCGGCATAACCGCACTATGGCCCAGAACTTCCTGGGCTCAAGCGATCCTCCTGCCTCAGCCACCTGGGTAACTGGGACTACAGGCACATGCCATGGTGCCTGGTAATAACAGTTTCTTTAAACAAACAAACAAAAAACTCACTAATGATTTTAGACTCTTAAGAATTTTATAATGAAGTATACTAATTTAAAAGGTACTAAAATGTACCTTGACTTTTTTAATCCCTTAATATTAGTTCTACAATACTTCAGGTACTGTGGTTTGATGGCAAACTTTAATAGAACGAATAAATTTTGACTTTTTTTTTTTTTTAAAAAGATTGACAACCTGGGACCTCAGACAAAACAAGACTTATTTCTCGACATTATTACTTATGGACCATGAGGAGGCTACAGTTTTAATACAACTACATATCATAGGTAGATTCACCAGTAAGAGGGGACTAACCTCTCTATGAATGTAGAATGAATGAATGAAAGACAGTATAGCTTAGGTATATAATCCTATTACAACTAATAATCATATTTTCTTCTTTTTCATATGCCTAAGTATCTTTATGACAGTATTTCTTTAGGCAGTTGATACATAATAACGGTCTGGAGAAAATCTGACCCGTTGCTATTGTTCACATTTACCACTATAAAAATCTACTACTTTAGTTCTCTGTAACTATATTAAAAATTACTTTCTAAATGTCAGTTGCATCAACTTCAAATTTATGTATTATATAAAACAGAAAATACTTACTTTTCATTCTATTTATTTCTGCTGGTAAACTCTTCAGTTGATTACTAGAAAGATTGAGTCTCACCAGACTGGACAGAGAGGAAAAACTAGCAGGAACAGTTGTAAGACGATTGTTTGAAAGATCCTTTAAAAAGAGAAAGACAAAATAAATGAATAAACAAGTAAAAAAATAAATAGTGCCCTAAAAAGGATTTCAAATTTTTGAAGGAATTACAACATAAAAGAGACTACTTAAGATGTGATAAGTTTTGTAACCCTCATTCACTGAAAATTTCACAGATCATCATTCATTTCAAGATTCTTTTTCAATATCTGCAGGCCCACTATATGTTCATCAATGGTACTAGACAGGATATAAATGAATTCTAACTTCAAAACTATTTTACATAACAGATTCTGTTAAAACTAGGTCATGTCATATTATGCATCATATTTTCAATGCAAAAATTCATGTATTCATCCAATATTTATGGAGTGCCCAAGAAGAATTAGACATATTATTAATAGACTGTCATGTGAAATGAAAAACATCTTTGCAAGAAAGAAAAATTCCTGAGAAAAGGAAAAATAAGGCTGAAAAAATGGTCATTCAAATTTTTGAGGGGAAAAAAATATTTTCTGTTGGTTCTTCTGCTGACCTCAGCAAGTCAGCTCTGACTGGTACTAGAAGTCTACCCTCTACTCTTCATTCACTCAAGATTGCTTAAATAATCGCTATACCTCAATGTTTCTTTAAACAAAGTGTTCTTCTTTAAACAAAGTGTTCTTTAACAAAGTGTTAAGTAGTATCAATGGCAACAATGAATACGAAAAAATGGTTTTCCTTTAAAGAACGGAAAACCATTCTCTGAAGATTTTCATGTAATATAACATTAAATAATCTAACACTAAACAATTCATTTAATCTAACAGTAATATTTTGTAACTCTGAAGAAACCAAGAAGATAGAAAAAGGTAAAAATACTGGATCAAATCTTTTTTAAAAAACATACTGCTATAATTATTTTATAATAACAATATATTACCATCATCTACAACAGACAACATATTCTACAATTCTAATACTAAAAACTCTAAGAATCAAAAGACTGCTAATAAATAAATATTTTATAATATGAAAAGTTAGTAACACTAAATGCAATGTGGTATCCTGCATTGGACTCTGAAACAAAAACAAGGACATTAGTGGAAAAACTGGGAAAATCTAAATAAAGTCTGCAGTTTAATTAGTATTGTACCAATGTGAACATTTGAGTGTTCCTGTAGTTATATCAAATATTAACATTACAGAAAGTTGGAGGTAGGGTATATGAGAACTCTTTTACCATATTTGCTTTTCTATAAACCTAAAATTATTCCAAAATAAAAAGCCTAAGATAATTATTAACAAAAAACTTAATTCAGAAATTTTCAAAGCATTTTTAAAAACCCAAATAATTCTAATAAACTCCCTTGTAAATTCTAAATAAAATTACTAATAAAGTTAAATAATTACTGCAGTTAGTAATTGCTTGATATAAAACATAAATACACTGTATATAAATTAATCCATATTTATGCCAAGTCATTCCTTTAGCAAATATTTAATTAGCTGCATTGTGCTAAGCAGTTTTTATATAAGTTATTACTTATATTACTAGTATATATTAGTAATATTACTAGTTTAAATTATAGGTGTTTAATCTGTTTTAATATATCGTTGCTCACATTTATGGTTTGACACTGAGTCCGTAGAACACAATTCTGAAATGAAACATCCTTTCATTATGCAAATGAGCCTCTGGGAACATGTAAGGTGGATAGAAGAAATTTTATTTATTTTAAATTTTCCTTTCAGTTCTCAACTCCAAATGGACTCTTTTAAAACAACTGCTACCTTTTACCATCAATTTTTATAAGAAAATCTGATGGCTTCTTCCTTTGCCATTCATTTTATCTACCTACGCCTTTTACTTTCCAAACCTTATTTCCAATCTGATCATATGGAAAAACAAGAAGACATTGAAGGAATGGTTGAGAAGAGTATATGTTTTGACTTTTAAACACTAGAGAAAATGATGGGAAATATCAAGGAGGATGCACACACAACAAAAATAGAAAAGGAGTAATTTCTTCCTTTAATGAAAAGCAAGCTAAAATGACAGGAGTTTTCCAAAACATGTAAAAGGGAAAAGAATAACAATGCAATATGAATTAACTATGTGGAGTAGATATTATATATTAGTATATTTGATTTAATACAGCTAAAGTCTTTCAGATGGTATAGCCTACAGTGGAATCTTATTCCTTTGGTGGTAAAATGGAAAAAAAAGAGATGGATACACTTTGGAGTCAAATTGACTTATACGCAAATTCTAATTTTGTTACTTATCAGTTGCGTTACTTTTGACAAATTTCCTTTTCTCTGTCTCTTTCTTTCTTCCTTTCTCTCTCTTTTTCTTTCCTCTCTCTCTTTTTTTGAGATAGGGCCTCCTGTCACCCATGCTGGAGTGCAGTGGCTCAATCATGGCTCACTAAAGCCTCAACCTCCCTGCCTCAGGCAACTTCCCTGCCTCAGGCAACTTCCCTGCCTCAGCCTCCTGAGTAGCTGAGACTTATAGGCATGTGCCACCACACCTGGATAATTTTTGTATTTTTTGTAGAGACAGGGTTTTGCCATGTTTTCCAGGCTGGTCTCGAACTCCTGGGCTCAAAAAATCCACTTTGGCTTCCCAAAGTGATGGAATTACAGGCACGAACTACCACGCCCAGCTCCAAATTTCCTTTTTATCAGCTTCACTTTCTTATTGTATTAGGGGATAAAACTGCTTACCTTGCCATATGTAATGCTCAAAGAAAAATGTCTATTGCTTTTATTATTCTTAATAATACCACTAGGCCAGCAGTGGTGGCTCAAGCCTGATTAATGCTGGAACTTTGGGAGGCTGAGGTGGGTGGATCATTCGAGGTCAGGAGTTTGAGATCAGCCTGGCCAACATGGTGAAACCCCATCTCTACTAAAAATACAAAAATTAGCCAGGCAGTAGTGGTACATGCCTGTAATCTCAGCTACTCGGGAGGCTGAGGCAGGAGAATCACTTGAACCTGGGAGGTGGAGGTTGCAGTGAGCGAGATCCCGCCACTGCACTCCAGTCTGGGTGATAAAGTGAGACCCTGTCCCCCAAAAATAAAATAATAACAATATATGACTAAAATAATATTTGTATTGCCTTATGGTTATCTCTGTTTAAGATAAGCGAAACAATAGAATTAAAATTTTGCCAGGAAGTGTGGCCATTTTGAAAAGTAGAGAAGACGGACCTTCAGTGAATTACCTGGGCATCTGGAATGCAGAAGGGCCACAGGTTATATAAAGAAGGAAATGGAAATGGGCATAGAAAAGAGAATTGGTATATGCCAAAGACAACTTTCCTCTATTCTGCTATGCTGTAAAGTCTCTGGATAACAAAGTAATCTTCATTGCACCCTTCCCAAAGTCTTCCTAAATTTAAACTTAAAGTTGATTTCATAATACAGGAAAACCAAATTTACAATGACAAATTTAGCTATCTAATTGAAATGCACATTTCTGATAATCTAATCACAAAATCAGTTTTCCATGTTCCCACAGTTTCAATCATATATCTAATTTCTCAGCCTGATGAAAAATCCCACCAGCCCAGAATTATATAAAAATTGGAAAATCACAACTTACTAAATCTTCTAAATTGGAAAGTTGTTCAAATCCCTCTGATATGCAGGTTAGTTCATTATGCTGGAGATACAGGCACTTCAGATTTCTTAGGTTTGTAATTTCTTCAGGGAGTATTTTCAGTTTGTTATGGCTATTGGTTGATAAAATAAATGATGAATAATTTAGTGGCAATACAATAAATATTTATCAAAGACATTTCTTGCTAACCAATGACACTGGACTCACAAAAATCAAATATAGTTACTAATTTTAAGTACTTATCAAAATTCATATCCAAAAATATGTACTCATTACAATAATAGTAATCTAAAGTAACCACATTGGGGTTTCAAAGAAAAATTACATAAGAAATAAAGGCTTTTAACCAAACGTAAATAATTTGTGATGTTTTGATTGCATGCCTATAATCAACTCTTGATGTGACATGCAATATGATAGGACATACTAGACTCTTAATTTGTTACACTGTGATATGCTTTGATTGTGTTCCCACGCAAATTTCATCTTGAATTGTACTCCCATAATTCCCACGTGTTGTGAGAGGGAGCCGGTGGGAGATAATATGAATCATGGGGGCGGTTTCCCCCATACTGTTCTCGTGGTAGTGAATAAGTCTCACAAGATCTGATGGTTTTATCAGGGGTTTCCAATTTTGCATCTTCCTCATTTTTCTCCTGCCGCTGCCATGTAAGAAGTGCCTTTTGCCTCCCACCATGATTCTGAGGCATTCCCAGCCATGTGGAACTGTAAGTCCAATTAAATCTCTTTTTCTTCCCAGTCTCGGGTATGTCTTTATCAGCAGCATGAAAACGGACTAATACATACTATAACTGACTTTCAGAATTTTGACAAAACTATATGCACACATATACCACAATGGAGTTACATCTTATATGGAGATTCGGCTTTAAGGCAAAAATAGCTATTTCTGTTTGAGGACCTAGGATGTCAAGTTGAACGTAATACGCAATTCCACTCTTCTTCATACTTGGTCTTTTCAGTTAAGCCCTTCTGTAGAGATATTCAGCGTAATGGTTTAGAAGTCCCAAATCATGGAGGATGATACACTCCGTGATAATTAAGAGATGACTGAACTAGTTCCCAGGTTTATCACAACTTAAATATTCACTTATGAATTCCATGCTATTTTCATGCCATATACAGATACTTTACAAATAACAGGTGGAAAATGGGAAATATAAGGTGCTTACAATAACCCTAAATTACAGTAAAATAAAACTTGTTGGGACAAAAAAAGTCGAAACATGTCTTCTAAAACAAGAACCAATAATATTGTTAAGTCAGTTACTGTTATTGGTTACTTAGCTGAAATCTTTGCATACTTGATAGGGATCTAACTGGGAAGAGATGTAATTTTAGCTATATATTTCCTCCATCTCCTTTTCTTAGCTAATTATTCCATCCTAAGAGTCATACTTTTTTTAAAACTTCTCCACTGAGAACATACCTGCACACTCTTAAGTATACAATCTAAAACTTAAGCCATGTCACTCAACACTTACTGCTTCTTCTCTTCCTCTCAACAATCCCCACTCTTGTCTTTACAGGCCACATCTATGCCTTTGACTTGTAAGTGGAAGATACTCTGATAGAGTTCTAAATAATTAGTACCTTTTTATGTATATATATTTTCACTGGCCAATGGTAATTTTGTGTTTTCCATCAAATGAGGAGTGTTACTGGGAGGGACTATTTTCCCTCAAACCAGTTAGCTTATCTCCAGAAAACAAACTTGACTATATTATGTTACATAGCTCTGTAACCATGCCTATTTTATAAGCCACAGTTTTTCAAACTATGCTTTCAGTTCTTAATCCATTTATTTCTACTCCAAAATAAGACCTCTTTAAATCTCCTTTCCCATAGCCTGTCTATATAACAAACATAAGGCAAAGTTATTATTTCTTAAAAGTCTGGGTATGTATCAGAAAGCAAACAGAGTTAGCTAGACCCTTTGCCACTGAACATCCCATGTACCAGTATGTCCATGACAGTTACAAAAATATATCTGTAGAACCCCAGGAGTCCTTGGAGAAGTTTAAAAACTACTACTAATAAAAACTACGAGATATTTCATTTATGAAAGAATTGTTTTACATTTCTTCGTTATTGTTTAGATATTTTTTAGAATATCAAGGTAACTTAAAAGTTGAGACGTCAACAAAGAGGTTTACTACAATAACAAACCACTAAGAATTGTTTTATTAAAAAAAAAAATTAAGCATTTAAAAAAAATCAACTAGCCTTACATTAGTAAAACCAGAAATCATGGGAGTAATGCTAAAACAAAGAAAAAAACATACAAACTAAGAATTAAAGCTTTAAAAAACTTAAAATTCTTATTCTGCTTTAAGTACTTACTGAGATAATTCAAAGATATTTTTAATGTTGACAAAATTTAAACAATATTAAATTTAAACCATTATAACGGCAATAATAGAAGTAAATAAGCTAATTTTTACCTGACATTAAGTTTCTGAAGATTTTCTAGCTCTCTTATAGCAGAAGGAAGGGATGTCAGCTGATTATCATGTATCTAAAAGTTTTTAAAAGACAAAGACAATATTTTTAGTCTTATCACTAACAATATATAAGCTTTGCCTGTGTACAAAACAATTAGTCAATAATCTCCTGTTCCTCCAATTCAATGGCAACAAGTTGAACTACTGAACTACTGTTCAACATACTTGTTCTGTATGTAGAACAGCTTGAAGATGACCAAATGGCTGTTCAGAAATCACGAAGTAAGGCCAGGTGCAGTGGCTCATACCTGTAATCCTAGCACTTTGGGAGGCCAAAGAAGGCAAATTGCTTGTACCCAGGAGTTTAAGACTAGCCTGTGCAAATTAGTGAGATCTTGTCTCTATGAAAAAAAAAAATTCTCATTAGTCAGGCATGGAGGTGCACACATGTAGCCCCATCTACTCAGGAGGCTGAGGTGGGAAGATCGCTTGACCCTAGGAGGTCAAGGCTGCAGTGACCCCAGATTATGCCACTGCACTCCAGCCTGGGCTACAGAGTGAGACCCTGTCTCAAACAATGGAAGAGAGGAGAGGAGACAAGGGGAGGGGAGGGGAGAGAAATCATGAAGTGTTAAGTCATCCACTTTAAATATTATACTAAGAAAAATTTCAACTCATTGAGTAGAGTTTCAATTTCAAAGAAGAGATGAGGGGGTTAGAAACTAAAAACAGCTCTCTGATGACATGATTTATGTCAATATATACAAAAATTGTATGAGAAAAGAGAAAGGGGCTTTTCTCATGTTCTCACAGAATCATAGTTTTTAAGGTAGAAAGAACCTTAGAGTAAGCCAATCCATTTATTTTACAAATTAAGAAAATTAAAAGGTCCCTAAAAATTGATCTGTTTAGATTCTACTTTTCTACACATGAACTGGAGGATTTTTTATGTTGATAAGTAAAGTATACCAGATTGTGAAGCCTGCAGGTTCTGAAATATACTACTCATGGTTCCCTTTACCACAGGACATGGCAACAAAGGACTAAAAAGAATCCCTGAATAAAAACACAAAAAATTTAAGTTCAATAATTGAACTCAATGAGGTTGAAGGCAAGTAGTATATATACATATAGACCTGCTTTAATATCTAGAATAATGATGATAAAAATAGTAACAATATGCCAGGTGCAGTAGCTCATGCCTGTAATCCCAGCACTTGGGAGGCTGAGGCAGGAGGAGAGTTTGAGGACAGGAGTTCAAGACCAGTCTGGGAAACATAGTGAGACCCTCGTCTCTACACACACAAAAAAATAGCCGGGTGTGGTGGCATGCACCTATAGTCCCAGCTACTTGGGAGACTGAGGCAGGAGAACTGCTGGAGCCCATAAGTTCAAGGCTGCAGTGAGCCATGATCATGCCATTATTTTGCCTGTGCAAAATAGTAATAATAAGAAAAAAAGATGAGCAGAAATAACCACTTGTTGCATATTGATTCTGTTTGTATTCATTAACTTATTTAATTCTACAAATAAAATTTTTAAATAGGTAGTAATATCAGTCTTGGTTTATAGATGTGGAGACTAAGGCACAGAGAGGTAACTCTTCCCAGGTCACACAGCCATTGAGTAGCAGAAGTCAGAATTAGAAACTTAGTGCTCCAATCCTGCACTTTTAACCATTATGCTATGCCTAGCATAATAATTTACTATCTGTCCTTGCATTACCAACTCAACATGAAAGGTTTTCTGCTATCAAAGCCTAAATTTAGCTTTAGAGTCTCTTCAATTAATAATCCATATTTATAGTCAGTCAACTTACATCAAGAACAGTCAGTGCAGGCAGGAGTCGTAGGTCATCTGTAAGTGACTGAAGTTTATTGTTTGATATTATGAGTTTGGTCAAATCTGTCTGCTCCCACCATCTTTCAGTAGCACCAAATGAAAGATTCTGATTAGCTTCCTCAGGGATATCCACATTTATTCTCCAGACACACTGCGGCACTAGTTCCATTAGCACCACACCAGAAAAAACAAAACAAAAAAAAAAAACAAAAAAAAAAAAACAGATGAAAACAAGAACTAGATACTAAGTGACATACTTTTATAATAGCCATTCCATTTATCTATTGAAAAACATTTTTCTGAAACAAAAAATAAGTCAAATAGCAATAATTGTAACTAGAGTGAAAGTTGATTTTATTTTAAAAGGCTATATACCAATAATACGTCTTCTACATATTAGCTCTCACTCTAACCTTCATTCAACTATATTTACTAGGTTTACATACACTGAAAAGCACATACACTGCACAGCACATTGTGGTAAATATGTAAGACAAAGAATGCATTTTACCATCAGGCTAACAGATTAACAAAGAAGGCATGGAAATCAACATGTATATGTAATAACTTTTATAACAAAAGCATATACTAAGGCTCAGAAAGAACTAGTAATAATAGCTAACACTTACAAATATTTCTAACATAATAATTCATCTAAACCTTGGAACAATTCTGCAAAGTAGGTATTATTATTCCCATCGGATGGATGAGAAAAATAGAGCACAAAGAGAATGTATAATTTGGCCACGGTTACAAAGCTAGACAAGTACCACAGATGTGATTCAATGCCTAGCAGTGCTATATTGTCTTGCTTTCTATTAACATTTGGGAGAAATATCTGACTTTGGTAGCTACTCTCTATTTTATCTGACATATAATTTTATTTCTTACGGCACCATACAACACTGTGTTATGCTACTGCAGCAAGTGACAACACCTGTATAGAAAACAAGACCGTACAAATTAAGCAGGGATAACTTGAAGCTCCAGAAGGTAGAATGCTGTAGTGTTGTAGCAAAACTATTTTAAATACAGTCCTTCACTCCTTGTTAAAAGTAGGACTACATTTAGGGATGATGTAGAACTTCAAGCTGGTATTAATCAAGGCAAAAATTGGTTATACCTTGCTGCCACAGGCTATAATTTCAAAACCATCAGAGATTACGTGAAAAGGTATAGTCAAAGTTTCAGATTCAGGACACTTAAGTGCAGTTTTGGATGATTAATCAGATAATATGGTGTGACAGAAGCAAAGCCAAGCCCCTGAAAGGCATGAAACTTATACTCACTCAAAAAATGAGCTAGCCAGGTGTGGCGGCTCAGAGCTATAATCCCTGTACTTTGGGAGGCTAAGGTGGGAGGATCACTTGAGTCCATGAGTTTGAGACCAGCCTAGGCATCAAAGCAAAACCCTATCTCTTAAAAAAAAAAAAAAAAATCAGCTGGTGTGATGGCACACACCTGTAGTCCTACTACTTGGGAGCCTGAGGCAGGAGGATTGCCTGAGCCCAGGACTTTGAAGTTCAGTAAGTAACTGTCATCACACCATGGCACTCCAGCCTGGGAAACAGAGTGAGACCCTGTCTCTTAAAAAAAAAAACTTAAAAAAAGAAAAAGAAAAAAACTGAGCTATCTACATTCATATTAAAATAAATTATAAGGTCCCTCTCTTACTCCTTATGTCTGATTAGGTATTCTCTGCTTCTCTACTCTTCAACCACTGAATCTCCTTTAAGTATTAGCAAAATAAAACATGAATCCACCTGTGTTTCTGTTTGTGGATGGAAGTTTACTTTTAAAGCAAAGCAAAATAAAATAACTTTACCATTCTTGACTGATTTGAGAGCGAAAGCACCGCACAACTTATCATCATCATTGTTATTTTGGTATGCAGGTATGGATAATTAGTTAAGTATGAAAGAGAAAAGGAGATCACCCAAGCAATTGGCATGTGAATTTACTGACAAAAAAGCAGCCAACAGAAATGTGGTCACACATATATTTTTCTAAAAATAAATGGGACTCTTGAAAAAAAAAAAAACTACTAATGTGCCATATAGTATGAGTAACAAACAGAAAGCTCCAGATTAAAAAAGACAAGATAAAACAACACAAAACACTAGAGAAGTATATAGAAAAAGCTATGTGAGATGCACAATTCTACTCCTAAAGATGAAACATAGAATATTTGTGCATGCATTTTTTTCTAACATCTATACATAGGTATATTAATGCCGTTATACCTAAAAAGCAATGTAATAACAAATGTCTTTTTCTGGATGGAGAAAGGTGGGGATAATAAGAAATTTATACATAACATAACAAAAATACCTGTTACCCATCAACTATACTGAGTAATAATGTTTTATTATTATTATTCAGATATTTTTATTAACAAACTTGGTCTTTGAGGGAACTATCAAGGGGCAGATACATGTTGATATTGTACTATTATTGAACATATATCCATCAGCTTTTCCATAAACAATTACTTACTACTCATTCTTTTCCCCACTAATCGTTTTTGAGGTATCCCAATTTCTTCCAGAGCTTACAGCATCAAGATTCATGTCACTGTTGCAACTGTTCCATAAGAACCACTAAAAAGCATATACAGTCTTAATTGTTAAGAAATTCTGTGGAGCTATCCTACAAGTAGTTTACCAATATCTAAAATAGAAACTACCCATGTAAAAACGAATGTCAATAGCATATAAATATGAAAATAATTACTATGGAGTTGGATATTATAAAAAATTTCAAACATATACATACATTTAAAGAGCAGCATAATGAAATCAGGTAGTGTAATGCCTCCAGCTTTGTTCTTTTCGCTTAGAATTGCCTGGGCTCTTTGGACTCTTTTTTGGTTCCACATGAATTTTAAAATAGTTTTTTTTCTAGTCCTGTGAAGAACGTCATTGGTAGTTTGGTAGGAATAGCACTGAATCTGTAAGTTGCTTTGGGCAGTATGACCATTTTAACTATATTGATTCCTCCTATCCATGAGCATGGGATGTTTTTCCATTTGTTTGTGTCATCTCTGATTTCTTTGAGCAGTGTTTTGTAATTCGCATTGTACAGATCTTTCACCTCCCTGGTTAGCTGTATTCTAGGTATTTTATTCTTTTTGCAGCATCTGTGAATGAGATTGCCTTCCTGATTTGGCTCTCTGCTTAGCTGTTGTTGGTGTATAGGAATGCTAGTGATTTTTGTACTTTGATTTTGTATCCTGAAACTTTGCTGAAAAGGGAACCCTTACACACTGTTTGCAGGAGCGTAAATCAGTTCAACCATTTTAGAAAGCAGGATGGCGATTCCTCAAAGAGGTAAAAACAGAACTACCATTTGACCCAGCAATCTTATTACTGGGTACATACCCAGAAGAATATAAGTTATTCTGCCAAAAGGATACATGCATGCAAATACTCATTGTAGCACTATTCACAATCGTAAAAACATGGAATCAACCTAAATGCCCATCACTGACAGACTGGATAAAGAAAATGTGGTACATATACATCATGGAATACTATCCAGCCATGAAAAAGAACAAGATCATGCCTTTTTCAGGAACGTGGATGGAGCTGGAGGCCATTATCCTTAGCAAACTAACACAGGAGAAGAAAACCAAATACTCTACGTTCTCACTTATAAGTGGGAGCTAAATGACGAGAACTCATGAACACAAAGAAAGGAACAACAGACACTGGGGTCCTCTTGAGGGTGGAAGGTGGGAAGAGGGAGAGGATCAGAAAAAAATAACTAATGGGTATGAGGCTTAGTATCTGGGTGATAAAGTAATCTGTATAACAAACCCCTGTGACACAAGTTTATCTATGTAACAAACCTGCACACGTACCCTTGAACCTAAAATAAACGTTTAAAAAAAAAACAGTATAACGGAATAAAACTCCATGTATCCATTGTCCAGTTCTAACAATTATCAGCATATGTCTCCTGTTGCTTCATCTATAACTCCATCCCACAATGATCTAAGCTACAATCTTAGGAATCTAGAAAAAAGAATTAATTAAATCCAAAGAAAGCAGAAGCAAGGAAATAAAAAGTGGCAATCAATGAGATAGAAACAAACAGAGAAAAAGCAATAAAAAATACTTATATAAAAAGACTAATAAATTGATAAACTCTTAGCTAGACAGATGAAGGAAAAAAAGAAGAAACAAATTATCAAAATCAGGAATCAAAGTGAGAATGTCATAGATCCTATAGATGTTAAAAAGATAAGGGTATATTATGAACAACTTTATGCCAACAAATCCAATAACTTGGACGAAATGGATAAAGCCCTAGAATAGAAAAAAAAAAAGCACAACCACAATAGAAAGTAGCCTTGCATCTATTAAAGAAATTGAATTAGCTACTTAAAACTCCCCACAAAGAAAATTCCAGGCAGGCATTTTCACTGGTGAATTCTACCAGACATTTAGAGCAAAAATAATACTAATTCTACACAAGCTCTTTCAAAACATAGAGAAAAGAACAGTTCCCAATTCATCTTATAAGGCCAGTCTTACTCTGATGCCAAAAGCAGATAAATACATTAAAAGAGAAAATAAAACAAAAACTACAGGCCAACGTATCTAATGATTATAGACCCAAATTCCTAAACAAATTTTGCAACTCTATATAAAAAGGGCAATATATCATGATCAAGTGTGAGTTATTTTAGGACTGCAAGGCTGGTTTACCATTTGAAAATTAATCAATACAATCTACCATATTAACAGAAAAATTTAAAATACTATGTGATTGTTGAGATACAAAAAAAGCATCTGACAAAATTCAACAATAAAAACTCAGAAAACTGGGAATCAAAGGGAACTCCTTCAGTCTTATAAAAGGCATCTGTGAAAAACCTAAAACTAACATCATACTTAATGGTGGAAGACACAGTGCTTTCTCTCTAAAAGAGTATACAAGGCAAGGATGCTCATTCTCACTACTTTAATATTTTACTAGAGGTCTTGACCAATGTAGTAAGATGAAAAGAAAAAAAAAGAAATAAATAAAAGAAACAAAAGGCATTCAGATTGGACAAGAAGTAAAACTGCCCTGATTAACAGACAACATGATCATCTATATACAAAGTGCTAAAGAATCTACAAAAAAATTATATGCAATCAATGAGTTTAGAACGGTCACAAAATTCAAGCTCAATATGGAAAAATCAACCGTATTAGCAATCAAATAAAAAGTTTTTTAAATGTTAAAAGATTTACAATACAAGACAAAACCATGAAAGAGTATTAAATTTACAAAATATGTACAAGATCTGTATGTGAAAATACAAAACATTGCTATGAAAACTTAAAGAAGGTCTAGATAAGTAAAGAAATGTAACATAAGACAGCTTGGAAGACTCCATATTATAAAGATGTCGCTTTTCCCCAAAGTGACTTACAGATTCAGCACAATCCTAATAAAAATCCCAGAAAGCTTTTCTGTAGAAATTAACAAGCCAATTCTAAAATGTGTATTGAAATGCAAAAGAACTAAATTAGGTCAAACAATTTTGAAATAAAAGAACAAAACAGGAGGCTTTACAGTATTTGATTCCAAGTCTGACCATAAAGCTACATTTGTCAAGATAGTGTAGTATTAGCATAAGGATTAGCATAAGCATAAGGATAGTGTAGTATTAGCATATAGGTCAATGGAAAAAAGAGTTCAGAAAACATTCCACACAATAAAATACTGAAAATTGATTTTCAACAAAGGTGCCAATAGAATTTACCAAAAATGAATCATGTTTTCAACAAATGGCACTGGAATAACTATACAATAAACTATAAAAATGAACCTCAACCTTTACCTTGTGACACACTCAAAAATTAACTCCAAATGGACCGCAGACTTATATGTAAATGATGAAACTACAAAAATTCTAAAAGAAACAGAGGAAAAAATTTTCACAGCCTTCAGATAGGCAAAAAATGTCTTGGGACAGAAAAAGCTCATCATAAAAGAAAAACAATTGATAAATTAGATTCCATAAAAATTTATAACTTAACATGTTTCTAAAGCTACCATTAAGAAAATAAGCTACACTGGGAGAAAATATTAGACAGATACTCATATAGATATCTGAGAGGGAGTTGTATCTCAAATATATACAAAGTCTTGTTACCCAAGAATAAAGCCCTATTTAAAAAGAAAAAAAGAAAAAAATTGGAACAAACACTTAACAGAAGATACACAAATGGCTAAGAGGTGGTAGAAAAGATGCTAAACATCATTAGTTTTAAAGGACATACAAATTAAAACCACAAAAAAATATGCCAACACAGCCACAAGAATGGTTAATATTTAAAAGATGACAACACAAAGTGCTGGTAATGATGTGGAGCAACTGAATCTCCCATATGTTGCTAGTGGGAAAGAGTTTGATGAATTCTTATGTTAAATAAACACTTTCTGGGATTTTTTGAGACAGGGTCTCACTTTCTCACCCAAGTTGGAGTGCAGTGGCACGATCCTGGCTCACTGCAACCTCCGCCTCCCGGGTTCAAGCAATTCTCTGCCTCAGCCTCCCGAGCAGCAGCTGGACTTTCAGGCATGTGCCACCACACCCAGCTAATTTTTGTATTTTTAGCAGAGGCGGGGTTTCGCCATGTTGGCCACACTGGTCTCAGGTGATCCACCCGCTTTGACCTCCCAAATTGCTGGGATTACAGGTGTGAGCCACCATGCCAGGACCTATACTTACTACTAACTACTACGCAATACAGCAATTCCATTGTCAGGTATGGATTCAACAGAAATGGTATGTCTACACAAAGACTTATACATGAGGCACAGAGATCCACCACCTTATCTCACCACTGCCCAAGACACAGTCATGCCTTCTGTTTATAAGACCTATGAAATGTTTCTAAGAAAAAAAAAAAAAAAAGACTACACAAGAAAGCTTATAGTAATTTTATTCATAACAGCCAAAAACTGGAAACCACAATTGAATTGTATACACAAATGGACTATTATGCAGCAATTTTTTTTTATTATTATTATACTTTAAGTTCTAGGGAACATGTGCACAACGTGCAGGTTTGTTACATATGTATACTTGTGCCATGTTGGTGTGCTGCACCCATCAACTCGTCAGCACCCATCAACTCGTCATTCACATTTATGCAGCAATTTAAAAAACTGCTGGGCGTGGTGGCTCATGCCCATAATTGCAGCACTTTGGGAGACCATAGCAGGAGGATCATTTGAGCCCAGAAGTTTGAGACCAACCTGGGAAAAAGAGCAAGACTTTGTCTCTATTAAAAACAAAAAAATTAGCCAGGCATGGTGGCATACACCATGAGTCCCAGATACTTGGGAGACTGAAGCAGAAGGATCACTTGAGACCAGAATTTTGAAGTTGCAGTGAGCTACGACTGTGCCACTTGCACTCTAGCCTGGGCAACAGAAGGAGACCCTGTCTCAAGAAAGAATAAAAAAAGAACAACTGATATAAACAACACGGATGAACCTCAAAAATATGATTCTAAACAAAAGAAGCCTTAAGTGAAAAAGAAAAAATAGCAAATGTAATATTTCATTTACATGCAATTTTAAAAGAAGTAAAATTAATCTACATTGACAAAAAGCAGATCCGTAGTTATGTGGAGCCAACAGTAGGACTGACAGCAAAGGGGCACAAGTAAACTTTTCAAGATGTTGAAAATGTTCTATATCTTGATTGTAGTACTGGTTACATGATGGTATATATTTGTCAAAACTAATTGAACTGTACACTTAAAATGGATGCAACATACTCTTTGTAAATGATACTTCAATAACGTTAACCTCAAAAAAGAATAATTTTAAAATATAGGTGATATAACACATCAAGGCAATTCTATGGGAAAAATATACATATATAATATATATCACAGGGTAGATACAATACCCTTAAGCAGCACGGCTCAACAGAACTTTCTACAATGACGTAAATGCCCTACATTGGCACTATTCAATAGGATAGCTACTACTAGCCACATAGCCATTGCAATGTAGTTAAAGTAACTGATGAACTTGATTTTTAATCTTATTTAATTTTGATTATTTAAAATTTAAAAAGCCAACATAAGTACAGGCTTCCACAATGGACAACATGGACCTTAAAAATAGTGCGGGGAAAAAAAGATTTGGTTTTTTTTTTTTTTTTTGAGAGCCTGTCACCCAGGCTGGAGTGCAGTGGTGTGATCATAGCTCACTGCAGCCTCGAACTCATAGCTTCAGGATATCCTCCTGCCTTCATCTTCCAAGTAGCTGGAACTATGAGGACTACAGGCATGTGCCACCACATCCAGCTTATTTTTAAATTTTTTGTAGAGACGGGGTCTCATTATGTTGCCCGGATTGGTCTCGAACTCCTGGTCTCAAGTGATCCTCCCACCTTCGCCTCCCAAAGTGCTAGGATTATAATCATGAGCCAATCACACCTAGCCCCCCAACCCCCGGCCCTTTTTTTTTTTTTTTTTTTTTTT